>NW_004955500.1:2163790-2175428 GCF_000276665.1 Chinchilla lanigera | reverse complement strand
GGCACAGTGCCTGCCTGGCAAGCATGAGGTCGTGAGTTTGATTCCCAGTACCAGAAAAAAAAAAAAAAAAATGGCCACAAGTGTTAAATGAAGATTTGACGCTGCCTGCAATTGGTGATCTCCCACTGAGGTCAAAATTGCATCATCATAGCCTGTAATCCCCAGCTCTTCCTTTACCTGACTCCACACTCCCACTGCACTAACCTGTGAATTAGTTGGAAGGGTTTCCCCCGGGTCGTTCCACTTGCTATGCTCTCTACCAAGAATTTTCTTCCTCAAAATACTTACATGACTATTGGCAGTAATAAATTGCCTCAAATTTTACCTTCTCCCAGAGACTTACCCTAACTATACCAGTGGTAGGAAACCCCTGCCTACCAATTCATTCTATCACATTTTCAAATTTTTCTGAAATTATCTGTGTTTACTTTTCTAAATAGTCTGCTTCCACCCCACCAAAATGAAGTCTTCATGGAAGTCACCTATTGCTCACTATTTTATCCCAAAAGTCTAAAAACAATTCAAGTCATTTACTAGGTCCTCTACAAATATTTACCAAATAATGGTTAGGAATTAATCTTCACACAGAAAAAACAGAGGGCAGAAATACTAAGTATTTCATATGACATCATTATCCATCAGCCCCCCAGCCTTATTTTTTGAATGGATTTTCTCTTATAATATTTTATTTACAAACTAAGAGAATTGCATTTAAGCAAACTGTCAGTCTGAACCATTCATCATTTGTCTCCCTAGAATTCTCAAATCTTCCAGAGCTGCTATGCATTAGCGATGGCAAGAAGCCTAATCAAGAGTTTGAATTCAGACCTTACTCAGTACCAGTAAAACTAGGTGTGTCCTATGGCTTCAATCACATTTATCTTACTTGGTGATTGACAAGAAAAGGCAGTACAAAAAAATTGTCTAAAATGCATTAGTTTTCCTTTAAATTCTTAGTCTTATCCACTATCTAGAACCAATACTCGAAGTTCTCTACATTTCTTACATTACTTTGAACTGGTGAACCCTGCATCTGTACCACTGTACACCAATATATTCCACTCAAATTCATGACCATGATTAAGAGGAAGGGAAACTTCATGGCAGGAATAGAATAAGGTCCTCTTAATTCCATGACTATTTTGCGGTGTCAAGTACTCTGCCGGGTGCTGGAGGGATTCAAAGAGAGAGCTGCGCCTGCTCTTGAGGGGCTTCGAGCCCTCAGAAGCTTGGTTTGATACAGGACATCATGGGACAAACCCTTTTCCTGGGGTTATTGGGTTGACCATTGATCAGCATTTGATTCAAAAGCTATATATCTGATGATAGAAAATTGCAACAGCCAAAGAAAAGGTAGAGCTTGACGCCTATAATTTACCAGCTGAAATTAACTTGTCTTTTTACATTTTCTCTTAAAGAACTTCATGAGAACAATATTTTGTTTAGGTTCAGACCCTGACTGATGCTAAAAATTGCAGCATTTGTAAATTGGTCTAATGTTATTTTTCCACTTTGTCTTCTCCAAGAAAGATTACCATAATCTGTTATAACTTATGTTATTACCACTTGTATTACTGAGAATATACATTATTTGTGTTGTCTATCTGCTTGATTATAAGGACAAACAAGTGAAATCTAATTTATTAAATGAGATATTGATCCAAATCTTAGTTTGATGAGTCCAATAAATCAAGTTCCTTTCAGAAGCCAGCTACCAGCGGACCAAAGTTGATAGGTTCATGTCAGATTCCATTTTCCCTAAAGCTCCGTAGTTATCAGCAGCTAAAAGTATTTTGTAAGCATTCTTGAAATATTTTGTGAGAATTCTTTGGAGGTCATGAGAAGAAAGGCTTTTTACAGAATTAGAGCAGGGGACCAACCATGAGGGAAGACTTGGTTGCTTGTTCTCTGTGCCAGCGCATCCTCCACGAAGTTACACAGTTGTTGGAGGAATGCTTTACCCTGCACTCCAACCTCAGCCAAGCCCTGGCCCATTGATTCCGCAAGCCAGTTTGTGTTGGGCATACAGCCCCCTCTATGGAACATAAGGACCCCAATGGCCCACCAACAATGCAGGCTTTAATTCTTCAATGCTTTAGAGAATTAAGGTAGAAGGTAGGTAGGACTTTGCCCAGTAGAGGTGCCTATTTAAACCTGAGTATATTCCCTGTTGCTTTTCGAAAGTAGAACAGTAAAGCAAACTAAAGAGATCAGTGAGACAAATCTTTTTCAAGAAAGAAGAGGAGTTTGCTTCTTCTACTTTTCTGTTTCCCAGATACAAATCTCTACTGCTGAGGCCCTTGGGAAGAGTTCATAAAAGTTAACAATTAGAATGGCAAATAGGTTTCAACTCTGACGCTGAAGCACTGGTGCTTGCAGCTTGAACAATGTGCTGAGAAGGCCTTTGCCACTGCAGGGCTGAGAGCTGGATTCTCCTTTACCCGCACTCCCCTGAATCAATCAGCCTTTAATTGAAACAGCGCCGCAACCACCAGGTAAGAGGAACCTCTGGACCCAGGGTCGCGCTTTCTGCCTCTCCTGCTCTCCTTTCTGCGCATACATTTCCCATTAACCTTACTCCAAGTTCCTCAGAAGCCTTCCTGACTTCGCACATTACTTCCCTTCAGAACCTTTATTACGCATAGTGTATTGTTGCATAAGTTAGGGTTTTATTAGCTCACCTGTTTTCTACCAAACGCCCGACTTCAGTAAAATGGATGAGATCTTGTATTTTCTTTATACATTACAGCATCAGCTACCCTGTTAGCCGCACAATATGTGCTTTGTAAAGGACTGATCCTGTTATTGAAAGGAAAGTCTTATAAAGCCAAACTGCTGGCCAGCTACTCTCAAAATGATCAAAATCCAGTTCATCTTATTATGATCATGCACAGAGCAACTGAGAGACAAGTTGTAATAAAAAGACAAGTACAGCTTATCTTCTCAAAGAGCTTGACTCAACAAAGTAACGATAAAGCAGAGTAAATCTCACTTTGAAGCTAAGGCCACATTTTTCAATGACGTCAAGGGCTTCGGTTACAGGTTTTCTTCCTTTTTCCCCTGCTACCTTGATCTCACAGAGACACCCTGATCGCTTTCCTTGTAATTGGGATCCCTACTGACTGCCCCTGCTTCTAATGATGGACATAAACCAGACCTAACTCAGGGCTCATGGACTCCAGGAATTAGGACCAAGGCTTATGTCCTGCAAGAAGAAGACCAGTCCCTCTCAAGGCAGGAATCCGGTGCCAAATGTGAGTAATAATGTCTGTGCTGGAGTGCTGGTGGGAGGTCAACCATGGTGGTGGGAGGTGCCGGGCCCCTAATCCCGTTGGATAGACAGAGAGTGTTGCAGTTATAGTTTTGATTTAACTGTCCTTTCTTGTCCTCAGCATTGCTGCTTTAACAATTCAATTTGTTCTGTTGGTTCTTATCACTTTTTATGCAGAACTTTCCCTGTCATTCGGCTCCCTACTCCTGACTCATCCCTCTGCAGATGATCTGGCGCCCATCTGCACCGCCATCCAAGGCTGAGATGGTGATAAAGCAGTTCCAAGACTGACCCTTTTCTCACAAGCTGATTCACACCTAGCAGAGGCAGCACCCAGACAATGTCAACTTTTCATGTCCTCATTTGTCCTTCTTCCTGATGAGCTGCTTTTGGATCATTTTGCACCTTTTCAAAGCCACCTTACTTGGCAATAAACAGCTAAAACTCAAAATAGTGTTCATGAGCTTTTCCTTGTGGTTCTGATAAAAGATCAGGTGGGATGAGGCAATAACTTAAAATTAACGGCTAAAATACAGTAATGAGGCTTGGAAATTATCTGCTGATACCAATTATCTATATTCTTTCATGCTCCCCCCCTCCAGTCATTTCTTTTTCCTGTTACCATGGATAATTGAGAAATGAAATATGCAAATTCTGTTATCTAATTTTGAAAAAAGAAGCGATGTAACCAAGAAGTTATATTATGACAAGGAAGGAAAATGCCCTAAAGGCATTATTTTTTCACTCTAGAATACCATCATTTCTTACCCAAACACTCTGTCAGGAATGCATTTTTCCCCTTTAGTCTGACTTCTGTCTCAATCCATGTGCCACTTAAGGGTGAAGGGACATTCACTGGAGTCCTAGTTTGTGTCTAATTTCAATAGTAAGACGAACTTGTTCTGATACCAAATAAAGAACTTCAACCTAAAATAACTGAAAGTGTTCTATCTTGACAATAAAGTCAATTGAATTCCAACTCTCAGGGTTTGTTCCATTTGCCATATGATTTTTCGTATTCCATTCTTTCTTCCTTGTATTTTCCATTTACCTAATAACGTAGGAATACAATGCTCTGAATTATAGTTCAATACAAGATCACTCCTCCATAAATGTGTTTTGATATATTAAACTTGCCTTTCTCCAGAGAAGCAAAGAAGCACAGTTGATAAGCTGGAGTTTGCTAAACTTAATTTGTGCACGTTTGATAGTTTCTCTTAAGTAGAAAGCCACTCCAATACTCAAATGCACTCAGTAAGAATATGATCCACACTGAGTCTGCGCCTCAGCACACATAAAAGCAAAATTGAAACATGATTCCTACCCATCAGAAGCAGATAGTCCAGCTGGGATTGATATCATTGTCAGCATGTGCAAAGCCCTGTACTAATAAGTCTCCACATTATATTAGAGTTCCGTAACAGTACAAACTAGAATATAGGGCTTAAGAAAAAGGACTTTGGATTCAGGCTTATGCCCAAAATCTTCCTCTGATTTTCTAATTTAATTCCATTCATGTCCCATGAAAGGCATAGCCCTACTGTATACCATGACCTTACCTGTGCCCCCCTACACACACACACACACACACACACACACACACACACTCATCCAAAATTGATTGGATTAGTTTTGAGCGCTTCTTCACTAGAAAGAATCCATAAACTGGGAGAAGTAGATGGTGTTTATATTCCTTCCTCCTTCCCTCTCTTCCTCCTGTTCACATTTGAACTGAGATAAAGAGACTATAATCACATCGTCGTGGACCCCTGAGTTCACACGTAGATAGTACAAAGCAAGTGTGAGAAGGAGACAAAGGAGGGAAAAAGAGAGCTAGCACTGCGTTAGATTGCAAAAGTGGCCAAGATTCTCCCATGCTGGCAGGCGAGCACCTCGGCAATGTGACTCTGCAGCCCCTCACAATAAAATGAAATTCATTTTTCTGTCCACTGAATCTAGACTTGATCGTATGACTTGCTTGGGTCCTGTAACCAGAGCGCAAGCTTAAAAGGTACTTGGACTGGAGTGCGCATGCATCTCTTGCACTGCTTTGGAAGCCTAGGTCACCACGGGAAGAAGCCCAGGAGAATCTCCTGGAAGACAGCAGAACATGAGCAGCAGAGATGCCCTGCTCCACAGAGGCTCCCCTAGGACAACTGCACACAACTGCCAGGACGTTTAAGAGACAGCTCATAGCTGTACTCTCGGTGTCTGATGGTTTGTTGAGGGGAACAGTTAATGATTAAAAGTTTTTTTAAATATTTTGACCAATTTTTCATGCTTTATCTGGTAATCTGAGCAATTTATGTGACGACAACAGTTTGCAGTGTAACATCCATTGCTGAATTCCTACAATCCTGCCTAGTGACACTATGTATTGTCTCTAATGTTCTTTCAAATTATTATTTTTCTTATTCCCTTTAATGATTTTATCAATCTTCTATTCTTATATCTGGTAATCTGAGCAACTTCGTTGAAGATAACAACATGTAATATAACAACCACTGTTAATCTCTATCATTTGGTTTAAAACCCTATATCATTTTTAATGTCCTTGCTTTGTGTTGCTTGTATTTTTGCTATTGTTCTTTTTTTGTACTATTTTCTTTAAAATAAAAAAAGAGCCCAGGTGTCCAGCCCAGCTGAGCCGCCAGCTGTCTACAGACAGCAGACGTCAGTGCAGACATGAAGAACCTCCCAGCTGACCCACAGATATACTGAGAAATACTAAAGATCTATTGCTCTAAGTAACTTAGTTTTGGGTTCTGTTGGTTGGTTTGGCTGAGATTACGCAGGTTCGGCACTGTTTGTCCCTTAGTGTGTTTTCTACCCAGAAGCGGTGCTGCACCCCTCCGGTGGACGTGTTGGGCACATGACTCCCACTTTCCCACCACAGAGCTATGCACGTTATGCAAACTGGCCTAACATAGCCCCTCATTGCCCTGGAAACAGTAGTGGCCTATGACCCAAGAAAGAACAGTGGGAGCCCTTTTCCAGAAACTGTTAGGTATGAGAAAAAGAACACTCTTCCTGGGATTCTTTCCCTCTGAAAAAAAGAATCTATATCTATTACCATCAGCTAAGAATTAAACTGAGCAGGGAGGGGAGGGAGAAACAGGGGAGAGGAGGAGAAGGGAAAAAAGAGAAAAAGAGATGTAAAAAAGAGGGAGGGAGGGATGGAAGGTTGGTTGTCTGGCCAAGAGATGGAAAAAATCAATTTTCTATGACATTCTGTGAACTAGCTCTAACCACATCTGAAGTCCTCAGACCTCAGCATCACTGTTATGTGTAAACCAGTTTAAGGTGGGTTGCTGACTCACATCTCAAAGGCTCTGTGGTCTGACTGCAGTGCTATATCCCTTCGGTCTGTTTAAAGTACACAATACATACAATGTCTGCTCCCTCCGTTTCTCAGAGGTAAAACATATGGTCTCTTGTATTTTTCTCTCAAAAGGCCAAGGCATGAAATACAAAGTCCTGACAGTAGCGAGGCACCAATGGGTAGGAGCCTCATGGGCAGGGTGTCATTAATAAATAATAACAATATGTTAATCTCTCTAGGAAATAGGAAGACAGATCTTTCTCAAGTGGGAAAGAAAAATAGAGAGGGAAAGGGAGGAAAACAGGGTGAAAGAAGAATTAATATGTGCTATGTACACATACCAACTCCACACAAAGAATGTAAACATCATGTCCTACAAAGCTGTCTACAGAAACAAATAAATAAAATGATATATTACTTCTGAAGAACAATAATAAGAAAGGGACTATATGATCATGATCATTAAGGCAGTTACTAAATTCACTGACTTGGTAGAAACCTGTGGTAGTTTTAAAACCCTATAATCTCCAATCTGATACCCATTGTACTTGGCAAATAGTGATCTTTGTGAT
Source organism: Chinchilla lanigera (assembly GCF_000276665.1). NCBI lineage: Eukaryota > Metazoa > Chordata > Mammalia > Rodentia > Chinchillidae > Chinchilla > Chinchilla lanigera. The sequence continues at coordinate 2,168,263 of NW_004955500.1, read as the reverse complement.
AAAGAAGTTGGCCTGATCTTCCCTTCAGACCTTAAAACTGGTATTTGCCATGAAGGGCTGAGCAGGGACATTTGTCGTCTGTACTACAGCTCCTGTCTTCCATTGTCTTTGCCACTGAATGTTGTGCCTCATGAGGAATGACCTTGGAATACAGTGGAAGGGGCAGGGAGTGACCTGCTAAGCTAGCAGAACTCTCCTCCAGCAACTCACGTATTGCACAGAGGTACCAAATGGGTATCCTGCTAATAAATGCATTTTACTACTCAAGTTATATTCTTATACCCTTATATCCTGCTAATAAGTGCATTTTACAACTCAAGTTCACCAGGATCCCTTTCTGTCACTCACATTAAAGAACACTACAAAGCGCGCAGAGCCTGTCCACCAGTTACCTGGGCCTCCCTTCCACAGTACGACGTTGCTCTGGAAGCACTGCCAGCCCAGACTCCCTTTTCAAGTACCATGCGACTAGTTCTCATTCACAGAATAAGAATGACAAGAATTTGTGTCTTTCCCAAATCTAAGCAGCTGATGAGTATGAGTGCCTTCTCTACCCTTTCCTTCTCCCTGCGTGATAGACTAGATACTCACTCCTACGGTGACCTCGGATGTTACACATTGAAAATGGTACAGCCTTCAGGCAGGTGTGGTGGCACATGCCTGTAACCCCAGCATTTGGGAAGCCTGAGGCAGCAGGATGAGAAGTTTGAGGCTGGCCTGGGCAACTGAATGACTTAGCAAGAGCCTGCCTCAAAATTTTTTTTAAGTTGGGGATGCAACTAAAGTTGGGGAAAAGCCCTGGGTTTTATTCTCAGGGCCACAAGGGAAGAGGAGAAAAGAGAGAGAAAGAGGAGAGAAGGGAAAGGAAAAGAAGGGAAGGGAAGGGGAGAGGAGGGAGGGAGGGGAGGGGAAGGGAGGGGAGGGGAGGGGAGGGAGGGAGAAATGGCACAGTCCTCTTCAGTGTGGGTCCCTGACTGACTGTGGGCAAGTGCCGCCCCCCTACCACATTCCATCTGGAGACTCCTATGTCCACCACCTCTTGGTCTTTAAGAGAAATGTCCAGTGTCAAGCCATAGAGATTTCAAATTTTATCTATTATAGCAGCTGGCAGTGCTTTAACGAATACAAGGCATAATCAACAAAATTAAAATGTAAACACATTTCATTAGCATTTTGAAGGCTCTGAAGCAACGGGAAAAGGCCTATCTAGCAGTGACCAGACCTCTCCCGATGACCCAGATGTCCAGATGAGAGGCACTGACCTACACACTGCCTCCTGCACACCATCCTCTCCCAACCCACCAAAAACAGCTCCTCTCTCTCCTTAGAAAGAGAAAATGCTCTTCATATGTACACAGCTCAAGAGGAAGGAAGTTCTGGGGAGAGTGTCATCTTCCCAGTGACATCATGGAGAAGTCTTAAGCCCGCTGCTTTCTGACTACTCCTGACGCCTTCCAAGGGACTCTCAGCCATAGAGAAGCAGGTTGTATGAGCTCGAGCAAAGGCACAAGAGGCGGGTCCTCTGAGACGGAGCTTGGCCAGAGTGGGGAGCCACGGTCTCAGCAGCGTGCGCGACTGTGCTTGCGTGAGACTGGGAACCTGGCAACAGGCTCTTCCCAAGCTCTGCATTCTCCACAGCTGACCACATTAACAGCATTAAGTGAAATGTTCGTCCTCGGGTTTTGTTCTTTCAATAATAATAAATCATTCTATGAGCAATTTGTAGCCTCAAGCAGAGGCATGTGTGTGTGTGTGTGTGTGTGTGTGTTTGCACACTCACATGCGTGGATGAGTGTGCACAGGGCAAATGAGTAAGAAAAGCTCCTTTGAGACTTTGGGTGTCATCAGTAACCCGCCCCCCCGGCCCGCAGGACCCGCCTCACACTTGTGCCTTCTGTGAAGATGTCTGCTGGAGGGAACGCCGTGGAATCTGGGTGAGCAGGCCCCAAGGAAAGAACAGTCTCATTCAAACCACAACTCCACAATTAACTGTGCATCAATCTGTAAGCCCTTGTGGCCACTGCCCTAGCTGGGAAATGGTGCTGTACTACTTGCCCTGCTTTCTGGCGAGATTAGGACAGAATACACTGAATCCAGGCGTGGAAGCTCACACTGCTCTGGGAGGGGCTGTGCAGGCCCGGGCGCAGGGTTTGGCTGCTTTCCTCCTCCAAGGTGGCTGTGTGATCGTCGCCCCAATGCTTCTGTTCTTGTACCAACGTCAGGCTGGTCAGTGAATCCAGTGGCGAGTCTATTTCTCCCAGTTTTCTCAACTAAAAAATAAGCAAAATAATACACCCCTGGCTGCTCCATTGTGTCCAGGAGATCTGAAGCGCTTAGTGCCTATATGAGGGGGGATCAAAATACATGGCAAATGCTTAAATTTTTAAAATTTATTACACTAAAAGGTGCATGCCATTACGCTCCCTCAAAATAGTCCCCTTACTTTGAACACACTTATCCGCTCGTCCCTGCCTCTCTCTGAAGCAACCCTAGACGTCCTCGTGCACGTCTTCACAAGGTGTGGTTAAAAATATGATGAATGCGGCTGCCAAGGGCCGCCTCCTGGAAAGGCCAGGTTCTAAAACTCTACACTGTCCTCATTCGCCGTATTCACCCACCCTGGCATTGTGCGCCTCGTGGCTCTTCCCCAAAGTAGAACGATCATGAAGAGTAAATGTTTTGAATCAGTTCAAGACATCAAGTCACCTGTGACATTGCAATGCATGTGGACTTCAAGAACTGCTGCCGAAAGTGGCAAGAATGATGAGATACGTGTGTTCAAAGCAAGGAAAAGTATTTTGAGGGGAATTACAGCAGTGCATTTTTTAGTGTAATTTTTAAGATTAAACACTCACTATATTTTTCAGTCATAATATATATATAGAGAGAGAGAGACAGAAAGAGAGAGAGAGAGAGAACCCTTAGTACTAGAGCAATTGCAAAGAGTATGCTCTAACTAAGGCTAAGCAACAGCTTCATGAAGTCTTAAATCAAAGGATGCCCATACTTTTGATAAGACTTTTTATAGTTTTATATATTTGTCCTTTCATTTCCTTTGTCAACCCTCACACTCAAGGTTGGTAGTTTCCTTCAGAACCGAGGAGTAGGAATCATTAACACAGCCCCATGACCTTCCCAGAGTGGCCTGGAACATGCCCTCCTGGAAGCCCAAGCTTACCACGTCCTTCCTCCTTGGATTGCTGGGCGGCCACTTTCAAAATCATAATTTCTTTCTCACATGTTGTTCATCTTTACAAAGTACTTTTCTCTCCAGTGTATGGAAATGCACAGTAAAGCTTTTACTTTCCTGCTGATTTTTTTTTTCCTGCCTTTTCCATAACGTTAGCCTAAAATATTTATAACCAGTTCTAAACTCTGGGTTTGAAGTTTGGGGAGTGTTTTTTGTAATTTCCATTTCTACCACATGGAAATCGGTATTTGCAAAATTCCTTCATGTGAGACTGGTGTTTAGAGTTATCTAAGATATTTTGGCAAAAGATTACTAAGAACATGAAAAGTAGAGTGACTAACCTTAACTATGTGTGATTGTGTGTTTGATTTTGTACAGATCTTAAGATATCAGGTTCTTAAGAGAGCTTAAGAAATATTATCTGGTGATAACTTTGACAATTTTGAGGCAAATTACACATCCTGAGAACAAAATGTAAGTTCTTGTCCCCTGGATGCAATAATGTCTCCTTTTAATCCGCCCTGTTGAGGTTCATTTATAATCTTCTTACCAGGTTCATAACTCTTTCTTTTTACTTAGAGATTTCTTACCCATTAGAGTTCATAAATTAAAGCACACCAAGATAACCATTTGAAGAACATACTTCTGTTATGAAAGCTTCTTGGATAATACCCAATATCCTTGTTGCCAATTTTTATAAAGAGTTCTTTTCTTTCTCTAAAACCTCAAAGCTCCAATTCACCTAATTGGTCAATGCTCTATACATTTTCCATTTTCTGACACAAATCTCCTTTGAAGAGATAAAGTTTAAAATCACATATACATTTTCTTCCTCAATTTCAAAAGTTAGAGTTCGGGGTGAAGCTTAATACTGTGTTAGGTTTTAAATCAAATTATTGCCAAACTGAGAGGTCAGGGCTTTGAAAGGGCCAAGGTTTAACCCTGAAGAATTTATTTTAAATTTAAGTTACAAATCTCAAAAGGAAAATACTTGGAAAATTTGCTACACACAAGCACCCTGTTTTACCTAATCATCTGTATCTTTACTTTATCAATAAATAGTGTGTGGAAAGGTGCCAGAAACAGAGAGAAGGGGGAAAGGAAGGGAGAGAGGAGAGGGCTCATAAAAGAGAAAGGGAGGAAGAGAGGGAGGAATGAGACAGGGAGGAAGGGAGGGAAGGAGGAAGAAAAAGAAGGAAAGGAGGAAGGGAAGAATGGAGGAAGGGAGGCAGGAAACAAGAGAGGAAGGAAGGGAGGGAGGAAGGAAGGAAGGGAGGAAGGAA
>NW_004955500.1:2151289-2160134 GCF_000276665.1 Chinchilla lanigera | reverse complement strand
GAGGAAGGAAGGGAGGGAGGAAGGAAAGGAGGGAGGAAGAAAAGGAGGGAGGGAAGGAAGGAAGGGAGGGAAGGAAGGGAGGGAGGGACAAAGGAAGGAAACAAGAGAGGAAGGAAGGAAGGGAGGGAGGGAGGGACAAAGGAAAGGAAGGAGGGAAGGAAGGGAGGGCGGGAGGAAGGAAGGGAAAAGGGAGGGAGGGAGGAAGGAAGGTCTAAACTGAAAGAAAAAGGAGCATGAATGAGAGAAAGGGACAGATAGAAGGAGATAAGAAACAGCGATGGATTTTTGTCTAATTTGTCAAGAGGCTGATTTGCTCATCTTTCAGTGGGACAGCAAGAAAGTATCTTTCCACTCCCCATAGATTCCCGGTGCTTCCTGGGCCTTGGAGCCCACGGGGTGTTGTGACTGTGAGTAATTTTCAGGCAGTGGAGCAGCTGTTTCTGATTCTCCATGCTTTGAAGAAAAAAAATTGAACATTTTTGGTTCTACAAGGAACAACATATATGTTTTAGGACTTCACAAGTATATTCTTCCCTCTACATGGATGGAATATAATTTTTCCAACTGGATGGAAGATTGTAGCAGCTCTGATTCAATGTATAAAATGCAAGGCACTTATCTTACTACCCTCTGGAGCTAGACAGTCAGTATTCTGCTATTTTGTAGTTTTGCCAACATACACTATACTCCTAAAGTGGAATTCAGTTAAACAAAATCTTCATTTGTCTGTGTTGTGATAATAATGTTATAAGTGCAGTTTCCATAAGCTAAGCAAGAAAACAAATGTTAGAATTTAGTCATTCTGCTATGCATAATAGTCAAATAAGTGGTTAGGTTGAATTTTTCCCTCTGACGCTCGTAATGTAGCCCTGGTCATTCTGCCTGGAGTTCCTTTGTTCCATTTCATAAACACTGAGGACAGCTATATTGTTTTTCTTGGAAAAGACTATTTTCTCTGCTACTGAGTTCCATTTCTGCACTTCTCTAGAGAAAGACGGAATGAAGACCTTGTGATCCTATTCACAATTATTAGGTTGCTTATTCGCTTTCCCTCACTGAGACAAAATACCTGAGATGAACAACTTACAAGGAGCAAAGATTTATTTCGGCTCACAGTTTTGGAGGATTCAGTCCACAGTGGTTTGGCCCAGTTACTTCCAACCCTGTGGTGAGGCAGTCCCTCCTGGCAGAAGCATGAGGCAAAGGAAAGCTGCAAACCTCCAGGTGGCCAGGAAATAGAGCTCACTTCTATCCAAAGCCCCGCCTCCAACCCCATTAAACTATGAATCCATAAGTGGATTAATCCATGCAAGAGGTCAGAGCCCTCGTGATCCCATCACCTCTCAAAGGTCTGACCTCTGAACGCTACTGTACTGGGGACCAATAATTCAACACACAAGATTTGGGGGAACATTTAAGATGTTACCCCCAACGGGCTGGATAAGAAAGGGCCCACTGAGAGACCATCAGCTTTTCTGTTCCCACTTTTCAGCCTCACTACATCCACCAAGTTCTCTCCCTAAAATATGCTCCTTGTGCTGCCTAGGCTTTGAAAGTCCAAGAATATTAATATGTTTGGCTTTATTTTTTTGGCAAATTAGACTTTCTGAGCTCAAATCCAGAAGAATCCTGGTTGGTTGTTTTTTGTTTTTTTTTTTTTCCTTACCTTCTAGCAGTCTGAAAATAGGTTAAATCAACTCATACACTTTTAAAAGTCAATGTTCAACTGTTACACTGACCTGTGAAAATCAGTTGACTTAAAAATCAACTGATTCTTGGAGCCGTAGTGAAACATACACTAATATTTTAATATTTTAAAATTAACTTTTCCTTGTGAAAGGGAAAGAAACTGCTCAAAAGGAAAGAGCAACTGGGATGGAGGAAAGGAGAAAAGAAAGAAAGGAGGAAGAAAATATATACACATATACATACAAGATAACTAAGATAATTGTACTACTAATTTCTATTGGTTTATTGAAAGGAATAGCTAATGCCTAATTGTTTGACCAACTTTGCATGCTTGTATCTGGTCATCTGAACAACTACTTTGAAGATGGCAGTATGTAATATAACAACCATTGTTCATTTCCTATCGTCTTGTTTTGAAATTCTGTATCATTTTTATTCTCTTTAAAATTAAATTGTTTTATTCTCTTTGAAATATATTATTTTATTCTCTTTAAAATTAAAAATTAAATTTTTTTAAAAAATAAAGTTAACTTTTTCACATTTTGAAAAAATGCTTTTAAAATATAGTTCCAGCATAATCTCAGCTGTGCTACTTTTGCTTTCAATTATATTACTTTAATGAAAAAATAAAATGTAAGGGTAATGAAGCAGAAAACTAATTTTAATGGAAGTAAAAAGAGTAGGCGAATATAACTGAAGTTCTACACAGATTCTACACAGATGTGAATAACAAGATATATACATCAATAATCATAGATAATGTAAAAAAGTGTTCTTTTCAATCACTAAAAAAAAGGGCATTTTTCTAACATCTTCGAAACTATACACTCTTTCCCTTCCTGTCTATCAGCCAACATCACATCTATTCCTTTCCTCAACACAGCTATTTTCTCTCTGCTCTCTGGGTCACCAAAGCCAATCCCTGCCAAGCAGAAGCAATGACATCTTCAGTCTGACCCACTGTTAATAGGACCTCACCTCTGAGTGGTGCAGAGAAGGAAGAGTCGGTGAGGTTTGGGTTAGATCATCATGGGCATTCCTGCAGTTGGAACACAGAACCACCTGTTGATCAAAGCCTGCCATGCAATTAGCCATCCTGTCATAGGCCTTTAATCTGAAACCACTGTAAGCCTTAGGCAAACAGGTTAGAGGTGATGGTTTATTCCACCTCTTCATTAGGGGACAGTCGGGGAGAAAGAAAGAACAGTAATCCCAGGATCAGACACCATGTTCACTTTGCCTTGCCCACATGCAAAGAGGGTCCAGGAGTATTCTTTGCCCTCTAGAAAGTGTGTTCTTGCCCTAATGTTATGGTTTGTTTTGAAATTATTTTCAACGGGCAACCCCAGTTCACCTGGATTTCCTCTTTAAGCTTTTTATAAGTTTACATCAGGCTGAGAAATATATCTCAGAAAGGGTATTTGTCCTCTCTAACACTTTTGACCAATATTTCCCTTTTCTCCCACCTCTTGGGCACAGGTAACCACCGTTCCACTCTCAGCGTCAATGAGTTTTATTGCTTGATATCCCACATATAAGGGAGATCACACAGCATTTGTCTCTCTGTGCTTGGCTTCTTTCACTTAGTACCACGTCCTCTGGGTTCATCTGTAGCACTGAAGTTTCACCTGATGTCAGACTAGAAGAATGAGTAGAAATACCCAGATGAGGTATTGTAAAAAATGGAGACTAATACTTTAGAAGATGCAGAGAAAAGTGTTTTGTTTCACCTTGAATTGTTTAAGTATCTGTTTGCCACACAAATCTACTCTGTAATCTAACCCTCCATTGTTACTGGGGTGGGCAATTCAACGCATTTTTTTCTCTAAGACACAGGTCCTACCACTGGATTTGACAAAATTAGTACTCAATAGAAATGCAGTAGGTGGGTGGACAGATGGACAGATAGAGGAAGGAAGGAGAGAGTGAGTAAATAAATGAGTCATTCATCAGCAAGTATGGTGAAGAGACTTTATATAATGTTACTTCACACATGGACTCTTCTGGCTAGTTGAAGTAACAGGGAAAATATAATCAATAAAACTTACACAGCATTTTTTTTAAGGCAGGTAGAAGTTTAATTCCTACCCCAAAGTAAAGAAATACAAGGTGAAGTCATGAGATATCATTTTTTTTTACCTTAGATTGGCAAAATTAAAAAACATGACTTTGGCTAATGTTGCAGGGAGGAAGCATTGCTACAAGCAGCATAGCAGTTTCTTAAGAATACTGGCCCTCTACTGGGGACAAGGCTATGTGATAGGTTATGGGGGGCCCAGCTCTGTGAGTTAATCCACAGAAGTTCTCAGGTCCACGTGACCTTGCTCCAGAAACGGGAGGTGTAGGAAGGCCACTGCCCCCTGGCTGGGGGCAGGATGCTGATAACCCCACACTCCCGAGGCAGGATACCATCTGCCTTAACCACCATTTTAAATAGATACATTGAATTACTACTCTCATTAAAAGAAAAGAGCAAAAATGCAAATTCCACAATTAAAATACAACCTAGTATGTCACATAATCGTACCATAAAGGAAGAGTGTTGAATAACTCAAAACTATTAGGAAAAGACACCCCGCTAAAATTTAACCATGGAAATCATGTAAGGCACTTTTCCCTATAAATATGTGCATGTATTTGTTTAAAACATCAACATATTCTCTCAAAAATATTAGTCTTATCTACATAGCTCAACATTCCAAGTGCAAAACTTAACTGTTATCAATGCAGGACATCTACTTTCTACATATGCTAATTTTTTGGAAGTTGTTCAAATATCAAATTTTAATTATATCCAAGCTTGCCAGATGCTTGAGATGTAGAAAGGCCAGCAACTAACTGATTTACAGGACATTCAGCTAGATCTCTAAAAGAGCTTGAATTTCAATGGTAACAATTATATTAACAAGAAGAAGAAGAAGAGAGAGTTCTAACATGGCTGACTAGAGGAGGAGTCACATCAGAGACGCTCAGAGAGAACTGGTTGAAACTACAGGTACAGAACTCTGTAGTGGAAGAGGGACTTACATCTTGAAACAGAACACTAATGAGAAAGATGATACATATAAATCAAACCACATATCTGCACCACCGCCTTGGCTAGTCCACCACCACTCCAGCCCCTGCCCCTCCCAGAAGCAATCATCAAGACAGCATTCCAGATGGCCTGAGGGGAGGAATGAGCCTGCAAAGGTTGACCTTGTGACAGACTTTGGATACACTGGCCCTTTTTTCCCATCACTTGCCTCCAAATACTAGGAAACCCTGAACCCAGCAGCATCTACACCAGTGCTCACCATGCAAGGGAACCTCCCCTAACACACACACACACACACACACACACACACACACACACACACCCAGGTAGAGAGAGAATAAACAAACAGACAGGGCCTGTGGCCACCCATGGCACGCTCCCCCATCTGCTGACTCCCAAAGACCCCCACAGGCATATAAAGGTGTCCGGCAACTCCAATGGTCCCTATAGGCACACAAACATGGAGTGGGGCACAGAGCCCTAAGCCAAGCCCAGAGAGAGCATCCGATTCTTCCTGCTGGCTGGAGGGGAGAGTTCTCAAGACTGAGTTAGAGTTGTAGTACAAGGGAAAAAGAGGAAACTGGTGTGGCTGCCTGCCGTCAGACCTCAACACGGACCTTTCTATCCAACAAGGTGACCTCCAACAGAATCTGGCTGCCCTCTAATTTTTTCTAGCTATTACTATTTCTCCTATCTACGTCACCTCCTATCGGCTTACCCTCCTCTTCCGCCCTCCCCATCTCACCCCTTCACATCTCCTTCAACATCAGACTAACAGTTAATGACAACATAATGTAGGCCACAAAGCACTTAGATAATGGGTGAAAGTATAAATGCAAAGGTTTTCACATTTAAATGGTGTACGGTTATGTCTTAGTTACTTTTCTCTCGTTGCTGAGACAAAATACCCAGTGCTCAAAATTAAAGAAGGAAAGGTTTACTGAACTCAGTTTGTGGAGGTTTCATTTCATACTTGGCTGGCTCCAAGGCAGAGTGGCACATGGCAGAGGGCAAAAGTTCATGGTGGTGAAAGATAGCAAAGCAACAAGAGCAAAACAGGGGAGCAACAAGCCTTCTTTCCTCCTTTATCTTGTAAGCAGGCTCCCACCATTCAGGGGGGGTGTAACACTCACATAATCTCCTTGCCCTCCTCCCGGATGAATACAAAGTAAGCACCCAGGCTCCCTGCTGAATCACATAGTTAACCTTCTAAACTTCTCAAACTGACACAATGAACAACATCCCAGAAGGGTAAGGGCATATCCTTTTCACGCCAGGATGCAGAACTGCTGAGTCACTTAGCCAAACCTCTAGACTCCCCAAGTTGACACAATGTATCAACCATAACAGGTTAGATCTGAGATGCTTTTATAACCAGTAATAATTCTTCCCACAAAACACAGTGACAGGGTCCAAACTACTTAAATTAAAGAGCTGAAAGGGTAAATATTACCTCTGGACAAACAAAGCTGAAAAATATCACTGGAAGGCAGTAGCTAACTGCACAGACCTTCATACCAACTACAATCACTTTTCATCCTACCTTTTTAAAATCCTTTTTTATTTTAAAGAGAATAAAAAATTTTTAAAAACATTAATTTCAAAACATCCTACTTGACTTCAACCATCAGTACCAAAAAAAGAAGAAAAAACCCAAAACAAAAACAAATCATACAATCCAACCTTGAATTGCAAGTAACTTGATCTGTGAGTGTTCTTCAAGCCAAGCAACATTTCTAAGAAATTTTAACTTGATTAAAGAGCAATATTTTGCAACACAATTAGTGCATCAGGCCAAATATCACATGATCACAACAGTTTCCTCTCTCTCTCTCTCTCTCTCTCTCTCTCTCTCTCTCTCTCTGCTTTGGTATATAAGTGCTTTGGACTACAAACACTAATACCTCAGTTCATGAGTGCTTCTGTTTGCTAACAATTCTGTTCATGAACAGAAGCATTCAGCAAAATTTTGCTTCCATTCGTGAACTCCACACCTGGTGACAAACACAGCCATGGCCATCTTCCCCACACAAACACAAAGGCAGCCATCTTCCCCAGAATCATGGAATAAATTAAGTTCTTGAACAAAAGTACTGCTGTACATAGCAAACACCAAATAACAGATATTTACCAATTATTCAAAGAAGAGTTAAAATAAGGTCATTCCATGTAAAAAACCACTACAGAACACCAAACCATTGCTCCAGAAATTACTCAAGAATATCCTAGACAGAGACAACAAAGCCAAAAATTTAAATGGTATAAATACATAGAGCAAGGCAAATAGGTAAACAATAACAACAACAACCAACTGTGTCATTTAAGAAAAATAAAATGTCAGGAATAATTTAACACCTTTCAGTGACAACTCTCAATGTTCATGGCCTCAATCCCCCAATTAAAAGACAGGTTGGCAGACTGGTTACAAAACCAAAACCAACAATCTGTTGCATTCAAGAAACCCATCTAAACCAAAAAGATATTCGTAGACTAAAAATTAAAGGATGGAAAACAATATTTCATGCACCAGGACCCTGAAAGCAAGCAGGGGTAGTAATTTTACTCTCAGAAAAAGTAAACTTTAAGGTAAAAGTGGTCAGAAGGATTAAGGAAAATCACTATATACTAGCTAAGAGACCAGCCTAACAGGAAGAGATAACATTTGTGCACCAAACATTATAATAATAATATAATATAATGTAATATAATATAACATCATGTTAATATAACATACATGCACCAAATATTGGGGCACCTAAAATAAATATTGCAGGACATAAAAGATCACATTAATACTGACACAGTCATAAGTGGTGACCTCAACACCCCATTTTCGCAGAGACAGATCAATCAAACAAAAAATCAACAAAGACATATCAGAGTTGAACCACATCTTTGAACAAATGAATTTAATGGATATCTACAGAACATTCTAGCCTCCTACAATGGAATACACCCTCTTCTCAGCAACACATGCAACTTTCTCCAAACTAGATCATATACTAGTCCCTGAAGCATGCTTAAATAAATACAAAAGAATCAAAATCACCCCACGTTTGCCATCAGACCATAGTGTATTGAAATTAGAAGTCAATCGCAGAAGAAACCACAGAAAATTTATAAATACCTGGAACCTTAATAACACACCCTTGAATACCCACTAGGTCACAGGCAAACTCAAAGAGGAAGTTAAACAATTTTTGGAATCAAACAACAATCCAACTATGACACACCAGAACCTATAGGACACAACGAAAGCAAACACTTATTGCAATCAATTTTTGCAATAGAAAAACAGAACAGGCTCAAATAAGTAACCTAATATGAACCTCAAGATACTTAAAAAATAGCAACCTAAAAAATAGCAACCAACCAAATTTAAGGAAGGAAATGATAAAGATCAGAGTGGAAATTAATGAAACTGAAACTAAAAAAATCTATAAATTGAAAAGCTGGTTCTTTGAGTAATCAAAATAGATAATATGCTAGCCAAATTCACCAAAAGAAAAAGTATCATTTGTGCAATTAATAATGAATAAGGTGAAATCACAATGGACACTATTGAAATTCAGAAGATAGCTACTATGAAAAACTGTATTCCCACAAATTGGAAAAACATTTTTGTAAATGAACAGATTCTTAAACTAATAGGAATTACCAAAACCAAATCAAGAAGGCATAAAATGCTGAACAATCCAATAAGAAGCAATGAAATTGAGGCAGTAATAAAAAAAACTTACTAAGAAAAGCCCAGGACCCAATGGACTCACTGATGAATTCTACAAGACCTTCAGGGAGGTAACAACACCGAAACTCAAACTCTTCAACAAAATTAGAAGAGAAGGAGTGTTTCCAAACTCATTTCTGGAAGCCAGCATCACTGTGATCCCAAAACAAAGATTCAACTAAAAAGGAAACTTACAAGTCAATTTCCTTAAAGAACATAGGTGAAAAATCCTTAATAAGATACTGACAAATAGAATGCAGCAAATCATCAAAAGGATCACATATCATGAGCTTTGACTGATAACTTTGCCTTAAATTGTACTGTGGAACTTGTGCTAGTATTAAAATAATCTCTTTTCTCCTGAAAAAATTACAGATGGATAGATAGATAGA
>NW_004955500.1:2143414-2151089 GCF_000276665.1 Chinchilla lanigera | reverse complement strand
GATAGATAGATAGATAGATAAACACATTTTACTTTAGATTAACCACACAGCAAACATTATTTTTCATATTCACAACCTGCAATAGTGCCACAGTTACTACCAAAAACACTTCTTCAGAACTTCCAGCACACCTAGGCCCATATATACCAATATCAATTATGTAAATTAGCCTCTCGGGAGGGCACTGGAGACTATGTTTCAGAATCTCAAAATCTGCATTTCCCTTCACCCATAAATTATAAAACTAGGAACCTACTCTGAAAAATAATGATAAGATCAACATCTTCCAAAACATAGCCAGGGATATTGCTCAGTGGCGCAGCACCTGCCTGGTGAGCATGAGGTCCTGAGTTTGATTCCTGGTACCAAATAAATAAATAAATAAATAAATAAATACAAAATAAAGGAGGAAGTTTATTTAAAAGTAGAAGTGATCATTTAGGGCCAAGGATATAGCTCAGCAGCAAAGCAACTGCCTGGCAAGTGCAAGGTCCTGAGTTCAATTCTGGTACTAAAAGAAAAAAAAAAAAAAGAAGAAGAAGAAGAAAGATTATGCCAGAGTTTCTATAATAGTAAAATATTGAAAACAATCTTAAATGTCCAACTACAGCCATGGAAAATTATCTCATATAAAAACATTTATGAGTGTTAAAACCACAGTCTCAACACAGAATTATTATTTTTTATTATTTTTGTTTGTTTGTTTTCTGGTGCAGGGAATTGAACTCACGACCTTGCACTTGCCAGACAGGTGCTGTGCCACTGAGCTAAACCCCCAGCCCCCTCAACATAGAATTAGATGAAAGAGTATATCGGAAAACAGGGTGCAAAGCAGGCCCAGTGCAGGTTTGTCTGAACACGCACACAGCGGGCCTGCAAGCACACAGCTCAAAGCCCTGACACGGGCTATCTCTAGGCAAGGGCCACAAAAGGACAAACACCAAACACCGTAAACGACTTTTCTCATCTTCTCCTTTCTATCTATTTGTAGTTTTATTTTACTTTTTGACAGTGAACGTTGCTTTCACAACTTTTTAAAAACGTTACATTAGTTCTTTTAGCTACAGTTTTAATCTTTGAGTAATATTTCTGAAAAGCAGTAGCCCACATTCTAGGCCCACCACACTGGGTTTTCACCTAACTCTTGTGTATCCCTGAAAACTCATAATGTGTGCTTTAGAAAGAAGTAGAAATAAATTCAAAATATTCGTATCTTGAAACATTACAACATGCTTTCCATTCTCTTGTGTTCTTTTCGCGGTCACTTCATGTACTTGTAATTCATTCCACAAGACTTAGAGAATTAAACTCAAATCTGCCTATGTGCTGAAGCCACATGTACGCGTTCGTAAGATCACGGTGTCACTAACACGTTGTTTAATAAAATCGTTTCTTACTAAATGTTTGAACTCAATGAGTATCACTGAGGTGATGTTTTGTCACCTGAAAAGGACGAGGAGGAGGAGGGGGGAAAGGAGGAGGAGGAGGAGAGGGAAAGGGAAAGGGGAAGGAGGAGAGGGAAGAGGAAGAGGGGCTATAACTTGCTACCCTACAGGGTCGCCATGAAAGTTAGACACCCCGCGCACAGCACCTGTCCGAGCACCGGACGCACAAGGAGCGCTCTGTAAATACCAGCCTTCCCAGCAGGCCGCCATGTGTTGGACTTGAGGCTATCACGCACATGCCGCGGGTAGGAGGCACCGCATGGAGAACATGCCGTTCCTAGGAACCGCAAGTTGCTTTTCGTTGGCAAAGTGCTATTCCACCCTCAGAGGACCAGTGTGACCTTGAAGGTGTTTTCCAGACTCCAGGAAAAGCCACAGGAGCGCAGGTCTGCAGTCACTACAGGAATGCGGCCCTTAAAAGCTCACGATAGACCACAGTTACAGGGCAGCTAATTCATCAAGAGGAAATGGGCTCTGGTTTTCTTTGCAGGCCTCAGATCCAGGAGCTGTGAAGTTGAGTCACCAGTTTGCTATCTGACCCCAGGCCAGCCACTTAACCTCTCCCCGACCTCATTTCCTTACTTAAAATCAACTCTCTGTTCATGTTCCATTCTAATCATTATCTCTCCCCACAACAATGGGGAGTGACTAAGGGGTCCTGTACATTTTGAAAATTAACTATTCAGTGTGTCAGACTTAAAAAATGGAACTGTAAAGGGTTCGGGAATGAGTAAGACCGGCTATGCTTTTTTGCTGCTTGATATTATTTTAAGAGCTCTCTTCCTGGAATAAAAATCACCCACCCAGACAATAAGCTTTGTCTGACACTGTGACCCTGGTTCCTGGTGAAGCTCCTGGTGTTGGTATTTCTGGGAGTGATGGAAGGAAGGGAACAGGCGCCCCTTTGTCAGAAGGTAGTCAGGGAGGAAGTAAATTCCAGTTATTTAAAGAGAGTTTGGGACAAGCTGGGTAGTTCCTAATGTAGCAGGAACTCCATTATTAGGTTTTTCTCCGGCCACTGTCTCTCTCCTTGGCTTAGGACAATGCACACAGCTATGGGTAGCCAGAGAAGTAGCCTCTGGACTGGGGATATAGTTCAGTGGCACAAGCGCATGCCTGGCAAGCACAAAAGGTCCTGAGTTTGATTCCTGGTACCAAAAAAAAAAAAAAAAGAACTAAAGGAGTAGCCCCTAAACGGATGAGCCTTCCTGGCTACCCCGTTATAACAAAATAACTGAGCACATACAACCCTAAGTACTCACTCAAATGTCTCACCATCCTGGGGTCAGCTGTGACCACGCTGAATGCAGAGGTGTTGCGGGGTGATTGCCCTCGTTCACACAACCCCCAGCTCCAGAAGTGCTGACAACAAAGGGGGTCAGCAGGGGAGAAAAGCATCCAATGGATCAGCTCTAACAGGACAAGAGCTGGGTGAAACGTCAGCCATTTTTAATTTGTAGACACCTAAGGAATATTCTGTATTGCTTCCGGCCACCTTGCTGACTTCAAGTCAACTGTATTACTATTAATGATCTCTTAGCCTAGAATGTTGTGATCTTTCTATTTCCTCTCTGGCAACCAACAGCCCTTCCTGATTCTAATTTGGTCATTTTGGTAAGCTACTGAGAAAGTAAATTAACATGGTGTGTCAGATAGGATGACAGTCAGTGTAGAGTAAAGATGCTCATATGTAGTAGCTTAAATGCAAAGGTTGTGTTTGTTTGTATAAAGGAAGTGCAGAGAGAAGCAACCTACTAAGAAGACTCCACAGACACCACCAGAGGCCCTAGAGTCTGCTGTGCCACATATAACTTTCTCATGGTCTGCAGAAGGCTGCTAGAGCTCCAACCATTACAGCCACGCTCCAAGCAACAGAAACAAGGAAGGGAAGAATAACAAAAAGCCTACTTTCTTTTTTTACACAACTGGCCAGTGATTCTCAAAGCATGATTCCCTAAACCAGTATCACTTATTAAAAATGCAAATTACCAAGGCCTAACCCAAATGTAAAATTTAAGAATCATAAGATAGACAATAGCCAACTCTATACCACTAGATTATGTTACTTTTGGATAATAGGAAGATTAACAGCCTCTGTGTAAAAACACACAGATTGGTACAAAATTTTAATTACTAACTATAGTACCTATGTTTTGAAGATTCCAAAGACTTATATTTATTAGTTTCTTGTTCTCGAGATACACAGATGGCTAGAAATTTGAACTAAGTAGCAGAGAAATTACTGAACTTTCAGGTAAAGCATGGAGTGGCATACTCTCACTACACGGCAGCGCAAGGTGACACGCAGACAGCAAGCAAGATCTCAGCAGCTCTCTGTAAAGTCGAAGGTCATATTTGCAATCTCTTAAAGCCCATTTCTTCTTTTAAAATCATATGCCTTTCTCTTTTATTAGGTGAAAAAGCTAAAGCAAATACTGAAGTTAGAAATAAGCCAGATGAAAATAATTTTAGAATATACTTTTCAAAATATGCACACACACACACACACACACACACACACACCAAGGAGCCTCAATTCACGCATGCTACCCTCCCGCCACCTGCTTTGAGACCACTATTCAAAGGCAGAGGCCACAATAAGCGAAGAGACAGCCGCAGAATGTTGGTAGAAGGCTTTGTAGATGGTTAGACTGAGAAGATGAGTGGGCTGATGTCTCTCAACCCAGCTCTGGCTATCTGACCCTCTGGTTCTTCAGTCGCTGAACTGGAGAAGTAACTAGGAGATCAGATCCAAATTAACCCGTGTTTTATGGGTTCAGCCTGACTGAAGCAGAGACATTAAGCCTAACAAGCCAGCATGAAACACATGAACACATTTAAGCCAAATGCGAAGAGCCAGCATACATAATGGAGGAGAACATTGCGCAGGTGCGTAGTCAGAGCTTCCAGTTACAAGTACACAGCTCCTTGCTCCTCAGGAATTCTGTGGCTGTGTTGAATGAAGAAGGCGGTGGGCAGAGCCGAGAGATGATGGGAGTGCGAGGTCAGGAACGTCCCCTTCTTTGGGGCTTTCCATCTGCAGACAGAACATCCCAGAGGGAGACAGCATGGCAAATGCCTGCGGCTGTGTGTGTGCAGTGAGCACTGTAGTAGACTGAATGGAGTACAGCACTATCACGGTGGGGCTGTAAGGAGCAGCAGAAAGTACTCAAGGATACAAATGGCTCTGCAGGGAAATCTCACAAAGAACATCCTCCCAATCCCCCAGAAAGACCCTCGGGGGGATCTAGGGGAAGGGAGCAGCTGTAGGCATTTGCTCTGCAGAGCGTATCGCATGCACAGCACTTTCCAAGTTCTTATCACAGTAGGCTTTAAACAAGACAGAAAAGAGAGTCTGCCAGACCCTGGACATTTTACTAGCAAATCCTAAAGCAGGGCCCAACCTAAGCCTAAAATTTCTTTGAAGCTTTTCACTTACATGCACGCAAATTCCATCTTCAGCGTTTGTTTTCATTTTCTAATTTTCACCACCTTTCAAACGTGCCTGCTGTGTCCTCTGCCTTCCTCTAGCTTCCATATCTCCTAGTGCTGTATCCTGGAAGCCGTGTAAAATCTGAAACTCTGACCTACCAATAACCCAGGGGGCTCCTGTGCTTGACCTTGCTTGGATACCTTCATGTGCCACTTAGATCATTTTAATGAGGTTACAAAAACATGCATGTCTTGGCTATTTCTTCAGGAGCTGAGGGTGGAAACAAGGCAGAATGTAACCTGTGAGATGACAGTCTTCACCGAACACAAAGGATATGATGAGAAAGAGCTTTCATCAAACAGCTTCCCTGAAAGATTCTTGACATGGAAGTAGAGCTGTGTAAACACAAATAATTCATGAGCTTCTTTTAAAGGACAATTATCCTGTAATTGTAAACCACAGTGCAGACTCCCTCAGTTTTGACCTCTGTGGCTTTTATCATAATCTTACTAGATGTAAATAATAAAATTCACAAAACTTGATACTAACAGTATGTTTGCTGGTGCCTTCAATGACCACATAACCAAAACCAATTTACCTATTAGGTAAAATTTGTATACAGTAATAGCTCAGTTCATGAACGTTTCTGCGCAGGAACAGTTCGATTCCCAAACAGAAGCATTTGGCAGAATTTGCTTCCACTCGTGAACCCTGCATGGGGTGACAAACACAACCATCGCCATCTTTCCCAGAATCGTGGAAGGCGTTAAGTTCGTGCACTGTGGGACCATTATATTAGGAAAAACAACATCAATAACTTCAGAGTGATAGTTTTAAAATAGTGTAACCAGTGATGTACACAGAAAATAAACTTCTACTTGCAAGCAAGATTCTGTTTATTAATCCTGGTTCCTTTGAAATAAACATAAATATATACTTGAGCCTAGAAATGGTAGGATGTCACTCAGTCAAAGTCATCAAGATGACCAAGAATATGCTTTAAAACTTTGTAATGATCACTAAAGCAAATTTAAAATTGCCACAGAAAACACACACTTCAAAGAGCATGCCAAGGCCCTACTCCACTGACCCAGTTTTGGATGCATTGATCTAGTGAGAGAAATTAGGAAACGATCACAAAGAACGTTATTATCATGTTGCATTGTTCCATTTGTCTGTCTCCACTACAAAAAAGAATGTTCCATAAAGTAACCTTCGGTCTGGTCCATCACTGTATTGCCAGTTCCTATACCATACCTGGCACATAGAAGGTCCTAAAAATACATTAAGTGAATAAACGAAATTCATAGGATACTGCAAAAGGGCTATAATCCAGTTACCAATCGAAAAAGTAAGAAAAGCCACCCTAGAAGTGAAGGGAAGATGCAATCGTCAAAACTTGGAGTGCTATCAGTAGAGACTTGTCTCTTGTCCAGAAAGATGATCTGTCGCTAGACAATCAGAGATGCGACTCCCATGTGCAAAAGGCCTGGGAAGTGGCTGGGTATAATTGTGTGCTCAAAACCATTGGAGGAAGCTATGAACCTGAAGACTGAGGTGACCAATTACTTGGAATGATTTGTATTTTGTTTTCTTAAACCAGCTCTTTCTGAACCCAAGGAGATACATACCAGTTATGTTTGTTTGCTAAATGATGTTCAATTTACATTGAATATTAAACTGCAAAGAGAGATGCGCTAGTACTTTAACTCCATCTTTAAGGTGTTAAGGTATGAGTAATAGCTCATGGAATAGGATAGTCACACAGAGCTTATAATGCTAGCTTTACTTTATTACTAATTGAAGAGGAACTGGGAAAGCATTAATTAACCAAGACAGCCAAGCGTTATTTTTTGCCAAAATTTCTTGAACATACACTATTTTTTTAGGTGTAAATTATAAAAATAAATGCATTTAAAGACTTCTTTTTTTAAAGATAAGTTTTTGTTTATATAAAAAATTATAAATCAACGTATATTTTGCAGTCTTTTTCCCACCTCCTAAGAAAATAATCTTAAATAATAATCTGTTCTCCATGCAAAGGTCTCACAGCTGACACTACTTATTTTTTTTTCATCCTAAGAAATATATGTGACAAGAGGGACTGATCATATAGTCTGGTAAGAATGGAGGAAATTACATAAAAATACTTTTCTTCTCTATACAACTGAAAATACAAAAGAGAATTTGTTTTAGGTAAACCCTATTCACAATGAGAGTTTATGATTTAAATTTTACTCTATTTCAGGTTAACTTTCTCAAAGTCCCCCTTTTTCTCATAAAATGTGACTTAATTATTATGGTAGACACTTGAAGTGTCTACCATACACTTGAAGCAGAAACTCAGAGATTTAGGATGAGTCATAATTGTCGTGTTGGATTGCTCCCTGATTAATCAGTCAAAAATTGAATATACATTATGTGATTGGTATGTTCTTTTTTTTTTTAGTTTTTGTTTTTGTTTTTGTTTTTTCCAGTACCGGGAATCGAACTCACGACCTCGCACTTGCCAGGCAGGCACTGTGCCACTGAGCTAAATCCCTAGCCCTGTGATTGGTATGTTCTTGTAAGTTCCCTGACTCTTAATTTTTTTAATTTAATGTATCAGTATAGTCAGATCCTTGAAGGAATGATGTAAAAGGTGGGTAGATTATGGATGGGTGGCTGGGTGGGTGGGTGGATGGATGGATGATGGATGTATGTATGTATGGATGGATGGGTGGGTGGGTGGATGCATGGATGGGTGGGTGGGTGGATGGATGGATGATGGATGGATGGATGGGTGGGTGGGTGGATG
>NW_004955500.1:2127504-2143063 GCF_000276665.1 Chinchilla lanigera | reverse complement strand
GGATGGATGGATGGATGGATGATGGATGGATGGACAGGCAGACTGATGAATGGATAGATGGACATACACAGAAAGAGATATTGTTGCCAGCACATAAAACAGTGAAGCATATTAAAAAATATAAAAATTGACAGTACAGATTCTAGCATTGTAAGAACTCAGAAGAGCTAATAATAAAAGGAATTGATAGGAAAATGTTTCGAATCTTCTCATCTTAGACTTTCCAAAAATGACAAGACTCATATTCATCATATAGATTTTTCTTTTCTCTACCAAAGCATTGGTCATTGTTGGAGAAAAATCACATGATCTCTGTTCCCCACAGCCTCTGAATTTTCAAACTTTTACCACTTTGTTTCTGGCGTCTGTTCATCTTTCTCCTCACTCTCAGAATATTGTTCCTCTCACTGTGCAGAGAAGTTTAGGGCAATCCGATCCAAATTTCATCAGTCTCTCGCTGTCAAATCCATTGCATTTATCTTGGCTTCTCTCAGGCCTTTGACCCTTATCCCTCTGTCTTCCTCATTGACATACACATGCTGTTCCTCACTTCTCACTTCTGCTCCTCACTGTCCCTTATCTGTACGGCGCTTCCCTCTCAGAGCTTCCCATGGGTTCTTTTTTATTTTATATTTGCTGTTTACAAAGTCATCAACAAATACATGAATATTTAAATATTTTTAAAAATTATTACATTAAAAGATACCTTATCATTAATTGCTGTTGCTTTGAACACATTTATCCCATTGTTCTTGTCACTTTCTGAAGCGGTTCTACAAGTCCTCTTTCATGAGTATCTTTAGTTATGTTGTCGTGGCTGCCTTGATGTCCCAAATCTACCTGAAATCTTTACCTTTCATGGTCATTATAATGCTAGGAAAGGGGCAGAAGTTGCAAAATGCCAGGTCCTGTGAATAAAATAAATAAGGACACAACATAATGTTTTTATGAGCCTGGATTCCTTTCATTCAAGGTCACGCACCACAGCATTCACCTTATTTTTGATCCAGCCTCATAAAGATACTCACTAAAGAGAACTTCCAGAACTGCTTCCAAAAGTGGAAAGCAGGATAGGATAAGTATGTTCAAAGCAAGATGGAGTGTTTTGAAGGGCATTAATCACAACGCATCTTTTATTATAATAAATTTTTATTTAAACATTCACTATATATTTGATCACTCCTTGTATATTAATAAGCAGCTGTCACAATAATGCTGCCTGAAAAATGATCCCAAAACTCAGGAGTTTATAATAATAAGTCTTATTCTGAAGTGTTCAGGCCTGCAGTTGAACCCTAGCTCAACACTGGGATAAGCGCTCCTACAGACTATGTGTTAGCTTAAACTTGCTGCAGGTTAACATTAAGCTCTGGTCTACTCTACCTTTTTTTTTATTCTGAATCCAGCCTGACAGGACAGTGGCCATCGGGGGTGTGTCTGTCTTACAGCAAATCAGCAGAGCACAAGAAGGAAAGCCCAAATGCCCAAACGCAAATTTCAACCCTCTGCTCACATCAACTCCATTGGCCAAAGTCAGTCACACAGCCCAGCCTCGGCTCGCGTTGTACATGTAGTACCATTATAGGCTACTGCAAGACTATAGAGGTATAATTCAATTATCAGTAAGTAAAGAATTTGACATGCTAATTCAGTCTTGTTTTCTAAGTTCCTTTCCTCAGCTTTTTCCCACTCTTCTCTTTTGCTAGTCTCTGATCCATATGCATTACATGTGAATAATCCCAAATCTACACGGCTTCCATCCAGAACTTTCTGCTTCCCTCCAGACCTGTATAACCGGTTGCCAAACCTCAAGTTGGAAGTTCCATAGGCATCAGAAATGCAAGATGGAATGCGACTGCATAGCTTATCTCTCCATAGATAAAGAGCCCAAATGTGTAGCACTCATCCAATTAATATTTAGGAAGGAGCTATCATGGGTTAAAAACTATTCTGAAGACAAGAAATAGAGTGGTGTGGCAGGTAGTTTAAAACTTTGTTACTGTACTAATTTTATATCACTCCATTTCTCTGTCTCTCTGTCTCTGTCTCTGTTTCTCTCTGTCTCTGTCTCTCTATCTGTCTCTCTCTCTTTTATTTATTTAAGGAAATGATGCTGTACATTTCCCAAAATGATTTGGATAATTCTTGGAAATCTGCATGTACGCACGCTTGTTAAATGAACCTAAATTTCTACGTACTGGTCAAGATTACACAGTCATCACCATACTATCACAAGCATTTGAGAAAGAGATTTATTATAGGGGTTAGATCTATGCAAATGTGAAAGCTGTCCACGCAGACTGATGAACAAGTCTCTACGGCTGTCATCTCTGTGACTAGGCTTAAGCCACGGTGGTTAATTCCCTAGAGTTCATCCAGGCTGACGGCTAGGGAAAAAAGTTGAATACGGGTGAGAAAAAACGACAAACTGCAACACAGGAAGGTAAGGTGGGACCTACGTCTGTCTCTTACATCTCAGCTCTGTCGCTCTAGGTGACCTGCTGGCCCCTTTCCCCACAGAACTGCACATGCACTGGGTTTCGCACTTGGGGAAGCCGCGCGAGGTCATGTGGTGAGAGTTGCAGGAACCACAGCTAGGTTTAGTCGAGCCGGCAGCCTGCAACAACATGCGCAAGTTACCACAGTGTCTGGTGCCCGCCACCTACCTCCAGAAGGAAACGCAGCTGCGATTTCACTTCGGCTTCCCAAATATTCAGCAAAATGCTGTGGCCAGTGCTAACCTAACCCCATATACAGAAGAGAGTTCTGGGAAACTGCTATAGTTCAGATACAGTATGTCCTGCAGCAGCCCAAGGGCTTGGTCCCCAGGGTGGTGAGATCACAGCTCTAAGAGGCGGGGCATAGCAGGAGGCCTGAGGTCGGTCGGTGTGCCCTCCACGAGACTGTGGGATCCCAGCATCGTGCTGTCTTTCGGTAGAAATGTGGCTGCTGGCTACCGTGTGTACCCCACCCTCACTCTCTGTGCTCTGAGGGAGTCAGGAAGGGCCCCCTTCACCAAGCGCGTATGTGCCTTTAGACTCAGCCTGTAAGACTGCGAGCTAAACAAACTTCTCTGTGTAAAGGTAATTGCCCTGAGCATGTCATGGCAGTACTAGGAAACTGATAAACAAGCAAGTTCCCTATGTCAGCTTAATACAGAGGTGTCCCAGTTTGTTTAAAATATATGCCTGAGATGGGACTTCAATGGGACCTGATGGTATATAGAATTCGAAAAATTCTACAGCTGAGAAGATTCACTGGAACGTGAAAACAAGTGTAACAACCTCTCATAGTCAACAGCTTGACCTAGCTTCAGAAGTTTGTCTTTCCAATGTGTGTGTGTGTGTGTGTGTGTGTGTATGTGTGTGTGTGTGTGTTTAATGTATACTTGCTTGGTAGAGAATTTACAAAGATTTTCTAGAACCAGATTAAAAGATGCTGGTAAGTCAATATACAGATCCCAAGGATTACGTATTTGTTTATTTGAAGAAGAGATATTACATGAAGACAAGAAAAGCCGCTCTTTACACGTTCAGTAACTGCAGGACACACAAGAGTAATTTTAAAATGTACTTTCCAGGAGTTATTTATTGGTGGCCCAAAGTATTGAAAGCGCCAACCCTATGACTAACTCGCATTCAGGTAATAATTTACTCTCCTGGAAGCATCTAGTTCATCACTCTTACTGTGGTTTTCACAGACATTCTGAGGAAGGTGCCAGTCATTGACTATTCGGGTACAATCGACCTAATTTGAAACAGATGTCCCATCTCAATGCTGAAAAGAAGGTTGTGTGTGGAGACAGCTGACTGGGCAGAGCGCTGCTGCTGCCGGCAGGCCCTGAGGCAGAGCCCACAGGCAGGGCCATGTAGGGCAAGGTTTTAAAGCAGGAATTGACCTACACCACTTTTTTCTTTTTTTACACTTCTCCCCTTTTGTTTTCTTTCCCATCATCTACTCAACATTCTCCCTGGTCCTAAGGAAAGAAGCCAATAAACTAATTCACACTAAGGTGTAAAAACCTGATAAGGCAGCTAAGGGATATTAACAAGGCCATAAGCCAAGGGAAAACATCCCGGCAATGAGATTAGAGGATTCTTGAGCCAATAAGGGAGGAAATAACCTCATCCAGATTCCCACAAATTAATTGTCTTCTCATTTAGAGCTTGCCTTAGAGCTCACTGTATTCCCTGTCTATCACAGAGGACTCCCAGATAGGAAATCACGGCCACCGTCAGCAGTGCTGTGCCACAGGATGGACTCCAGAGGTGGAGGATGCTTCCAACCACAACGTGGGCTTGCTTCTCCCGAACACGTCATTCAGGTGTCCTAACCTGTAAGGGGCCAGGACTACCCCTTCCAGCACACTGGTTTTTCCACTGACTGAAACTTGTAAGTAGCGTGCTTAAAAACTCCTCCCAACTACTTTCTCACTACAGACATCTCTCTCCAAAACTCAATGATAGCATAAATAACAGATAAGTAGGTGGGTGGACAGATTAAAAACTTATCAAAAAAAGGGAAGCAGGAATTTTCAAACAAGAGAACGGAAGGAAATGGAATTCAAAGCAGCCTGAAAAGATGTCCAGAAAGGCTCTCAAACCAAGGTCTGCAATGTGGAATCATACAATGTAAAAAGTGTCCTTCTAGCCCTCAGGAATCCCCAAGAAGCATCCTTAATGGCCGGCCCCGAAGGACTACCGCCCTGGTGTCTGCCCTCCCCCAGCTCACCAACCCTCCTCATCCCCCACCCTTAAGCAGCTCAGCTGCAACTGAATGCCAGGAGAGCACTGCATGGGGCCCCAATTTCCTAGAGCCAAGGGCAAAAATAAAGCTATGAAATTGTTTGCAAGTGCTTAAAATAACTTGTCGGGCAAAGCTAAGCTGCACTTTGAGAGAGACAGCATAGGAGTAGAAGAGAAAATTCTAACCATCCAGCTGCCCATAAATGACCTCCCTGCTTCACCCTGCAGCGAACTTCCTCCCCATGAGAACATCTCCCCCAAGGCAGTGACAGTCATTGAGCTTTTTATCTTTCACCCACATATCATCTCTTTAAAAGTCTAGCTGAATAGTAAAAGACCAGTGGCAATGAGAGAAGCGCTTTTAATGTAATTTAATATGACTTCAGAAAGCACAGCCAGGAGACAAGTACATCAGTGGATGTATTTTTCTTTTAGAATGACCAAAATTTATTCATCATGAAATCCTCTGTTGTAAGCAAGTCCCAAAGGATTGCAAAACAAAAGCTAGATTCACCAGCTTCTTCCTTGCTAAACAAGACTCACCCTGTCCCTTAGGGCAGCCAGCAACCAGAAAGGGTTTGCACCCTGCTTCACAGGGCAAGTTGCTCAGAGTAAGAAAGGACCCAAAATGAGGAACCCTGAACAGGCCACATCCCAGCTGCCCCTGCTCCATCCGGGCACTGAACCAAGCTGTCTGGATGAAGGGCCGACATTTAGATGGACATTAAATCAATGCCAACCTCGCTGCTGCTACGCAGTAGGCAAAGAACCAACATGATGCACCAGCAGGCACACAGACACTTGCACTGTTGCCAAACCCTTGGGCAAGCTGGATCCGGTCCCTATTATTTCATCTGATTCTGAGCCCCTGGCTACAATGGTGGATGAAGTCCAAGCCCTAGTAAATCTCTATGCCCGGAATAGTTCCCAGGAACTTGGGCTGGTTCTAGCACCTTCACATGGTGGGTGCTCAGACTCCATCCCCTCCCTTTCTCCTCTACTAGCATTCAAGCAGCTTCCAAGCGAGGCCCTGGAGACTTCCAAACTGGACACAGCCAGAAATGAGACACTAGAATTGTTTATTCCTAAGCAAATGTGAGTAGAAGCTGGCCTTAGCGGCACCAAGCCAGGATTTTGAAGACATGAGGTGTCCCAGCAAGTTCCCAGCTATGCAGACTCCCAGACCGGGGATTTGAAGTTTTATATAATCTCTCTTTGAAATGGTCACATGAAAGATTACACTTGTCCTGAAGAAATAAATGTCATCTGTTTATTTAGTCATCACTGTGTATCACAAGACTGGCTTTGCCCTAACTCTGGCCATCTGATAAATATGGGGGCTTCCATTTAATTTTTTGTTCATCTTGATGTCTCTGCCACCTAGCACAGGGTCTGGTCCAGAATGAATCATGGGAATTGCCTTGCTGGTAATAAGGTCCATACCACAGATCACTTACTCCCTTGTGTTAAACTTACTTGTATATTGTATAAAATTTACTAGTATTACAAGTTTGTATAGGACTGAAGCCATTATGAATAACCAATAAATAGGTGTGTTTGTCAAAAAAAGGAAGTCAGAGAAACCATGAATTTCTCAGAAACAGGAAAGTTTTTAAAAGCTAAACTGAGACCATTCCAAAATGATCTACCACCAAATTCCTTTTCCACCAGCACTAATAAGTTACATAATGACATGTACTGATTTTAACCATCTCCTCCAACTAATTCTAATGGACACAAAGAGGATCAATGCCCCCCCCCAACAAAATCAAAGATTTAGGTAAGGAGCTGAAGAATTATTGCATGACTAGTCATTTTTCTTGACCTGCCAGGGTTATTTGCTAAGCTCGCTGCGGTGGGGAAAGTTCTCATGATGTTGGCAGCACCCATCCTGTGGAGCTTGTTGCCCAGTACTCTGACACAGACACATCTGAGGGCGGGCACGTCTCGAGGCAATTTGCCTCTCTAGTGCACTAGACATCTAGTTGGTTGGGCCAAATAGTTCCCCTGGATCCTTCCCATATTAAGAATTATATAACATCTACATGCTACTTAATTAATCCTTTTTCAGTGTTAATAAATTCAAATTGGTGACTAATACTAGAAAAGAGCAAACCTCTGAGGAGCGAAGGTAAAAACCTGCTGCAAATCAACTTCCTATGAAATACAGATTATGACGCAATTCATTAAACACAGTATTCTTCAGTGAGTCTAGAAAAATAGAACTTGGATGACATCTTAAATATATACCATTCTAATTTTACCCAAGCTAAATAATTGTATGTTATTATAATAATGCACACTATTACTAGGTAATAATAGGGTTGCATTCATACACTGAGCTCTTTACAAACTACAAATACAATGGTATGTGCAGAAATGGTTATCCATCAAGTTTGCAAAAAAGTTGCCTGCCTCCATTTTCACAAGTTTGCATGCTTTAGTACAAGTGAATTTTCCAAAATCTTTTGGGGGGAAAAAATCATAAAGAGGTGAGGTAACCAAGCAGAACAGAAAGGAACAGAAGTGCTTGCGGTTAGCACAAGCACTTTGGCTTATGAAAAAGAGCATGCATTTGAGAATCAAACTATTCTGAATTTGGATCCTGGCTCTTAGGAGCTGTGTGATGTTGGGCAAGTGACTTAACCACTCTCCTAAAATGCAAAAATGTGACAATAATACCCTTCAGAAAGCACACGCAAAGATTAAGCCAGATAATGCATGTGAAAATGCCTCACACTAAGCACAAAACATAGCCGATGGTCATAAATATATTGTTTTCTTCTTTACATAGGGTTAATTATTTGCTTAAAATTCACAGCTGATACTGGAAGCATGAATAATGTTGACCACCTCCCTATTTTCCCCAAATGATCAGGTTTGTCCTAATAGTTTTACACAATCTCTCCCTAACTTTTCATCTCAAAACAAATTGGTACTCTCAGATAACTGAGAAGTCCGTGCATTAAAAAGGAACCTTCTGACACATAGGGCAAGGTTTTCAGGAGAGTCTAGATTTTTTTTGTTTCCTTTTGATACCCTAAAGCAGCATCAGGAACAGGAAGTGGTCTGTGAGGTCTTTGTTCAAAATATAAAATAAAATACAAGCTAAAAAATCTGAGCTTCCTTGTTGTGGAGACAGTCATGGTCACTGGTTCATGGAACTGCAAGTAAAATTCCACATGGAAATTAGACAATGGTACGAGGTACCTTCCTCACAGGGAACTCAGAGCCTTTAATGTCTAAAGTCCTACTTGTGCTAAAAATATATTTGCTCTACTTTAGGAGTTCTGGAATTCTCTCTGGCCACTAACAACAAACACTTTAAAACCGAAATCCCATCATATGGTTTTCCTTTAGGATATGTTGAGTTCTGGAGGGGCAATGTAATTTACGTTAAAGATTTATTACGCATTTCCAAAAGGTGGACATTTACTCTCTCCACATCGTCAGGATTAGGCACAATTATGTCATTAACCTTCCAAACATTCCTTTTGGAAGGTGGTGAATTTCCTAATAACCACTGTGGTCAAGCTGAGGTCAGAGGTAAACAAAAGGTTAAGTATCACAGAGTCAGGGGTCATATAACTTCACAGGCGAAAACTGTGATTGGAATCTAGGTCTTCTAGCTAATTGCTCACTACCATCCAGGCTGGTGTGCCTCTTCTGATGTTGACAGGGATGCTTAGTTCCTGATGTTCACAGGTTAGGATGAAAGCTCAAAAGGAAGGAAAAATTATCAAGAATCTATGGGACAGAGACATGACTCACAACAGCTAGAGCTCTATAGCAAAAAAAGCTAGAGCAAATGCACGCATGGGTCTATCTATCCAACCAGATCAGCCAGCTTGGAGTGCAGTAACATCAACCAGCGCAGAGATAAAACAGGGTTCTTGCTGCTGAATGATTTCCAACTCTCTGCTTAGGACATGGGCAGAAAACTGCTCCCCCCCTTATTAAGAAGATTATCTAATTTGCACCTCAGTTCCTAAGTTTATGGAGTTAGAATAACTGAAATATTCTGAAGTTCTGCTGCATGGTATCCATTATGCTGGACCTTTGCATACATTTTCTTATTTAATCATTATGACAACTTACTTCAACAAGCAAGCTATATATTATGCTTCTGTTTTACCAATTACTACACTGAGGTTCCAAATTGGTAATTCACCCAAGGGAAGTAACATGGCTGGGGCTGTTACTGAGCAAGGTTTGGCAGACTCCAAAATCGATGGTATGTGTTGAGTGTTAATTTTCTTACAAGGAAATCGTGAGGTAAGTACCTGGTCAAATTTCCCCATTTTGCTGTAGATTGCTCATCAACAATTGATGGTAATCCTCTTTGGCTAGGATTGATTTTTTGCAGTGAAGTCAATTTAACCTTGAGAACCAGCTTGCCACCTCCTATGTATGGCAAAGAAAGACTACATAGATACTGACCACAATGCCTGGTGACTCCAGGATCCTCAGGAATACTCAAATTATGAACTTCCATGAAAGGAAAATGATAATTATATGACTGCCTGGAATGGCCACACGTCGCAGTGCTCTGTCAGATAGTAGAATTTAGTGTTATCCTTGCTACAAATATAACAAAATCACAAGTACTCATCTCTAACATAAAAGGAGTCCTGTCCCATCCTACTCTTGTTGCTTTTCCCTGTACTGCACTTAGTGACCTGCCTCTTCTCTCTAGAGCTCAACCTCACCACTATTGACATTTGGAGTGGGAAAATTCTTTTTGGGAAGGGTAGACCTGTCCTTCCTGGGTACTGTGATTTGTTAGGCAGCAACCCTGACCTCTACTGACTACATGCCTGTAGCAATGGTACTCCTAGTGATGAAATCAAAAACATCTCCAGATGGTGCTGAATGTCCCCTGGAGGACAACGTTGTCCCCAGGTAAGAATCACTGATCTCTGTCACGCAATTAGTTACCAAGAAGCTGTAGGAAATGATAAAGTATTGTTGTGTAATCCTACGATCATTGGCACAAAATGCTTGCTCATCCTAAAAGGTAATATTCCAAAATCAGAAGAAAATAAATGGTATTCTCCAGGGGTCATCTCCATGTA
The DNA here is from genome assembly GCF_000276665.1 of Chinchilla lanigera. NCBI lineage: Eukaryota > Metazoa > Chordata > Mammalia > Rodentia > Chinchillidae > Chinchilla > Chinchilla lanigera. Next base: position 2,133,243 of record NW_004955500.1, on the reverse strand, counting down.
TAAGAACAAAGAAATTCCAGCCTTGAAGAATTTTGCAGAATATGCTCAACCATTTCATAGGTGATGAATAATTTTTTAAATTAAAATACTCTAGGATGAAAAGGGTCAATTTAAAATGTGTATGAGTATTCATGCACATATATTTTCCATTTAATCTCTTTAAATAGAATAACAGAATAAGTTATGGTACTGGAAAGATACAATTTTCCATTTCTACTTATAAAGCTTCTTGTGCGAATAAATCAAAATAAACCTTAAATATATGCAGATGGCTTCCCTTCTCAATTGTTCTTAGTACCCATGCACAAGACATGATTTCTGCAAAGTTTAGGAAGAAAATGCCTATTGGTAATATGCTGCTTGAGTCTTACAGAACTGCTTTCATTCTGCAAAGATTTTGCCTTTCTTCCTTGGCTTAAAGTTATAAAATGAGGAAATAACTGCACAGCATAGAAATATAAATATTGTTGTAGGTATGTTTTCATCTTTTCCTAATTTTAATTTTTAAATCTGGCTACAGGGGCTGGGGATTTAGCTCAGCGGCAAAGCGCTTACCTGGCAAGCGCAAGGTCGTGAGTTCAGTTCCCGGTACCAGAGAAAAACCAAAAAAACAAAACAAAACAAATAAATCTGGCTACAGTCAGTTACAGGGTTCAGAAAGGAGATTTCTGGATGTTAGCTTCATCTATGACTAAAACTGTGTTGGAGGAGAAATGCAAGTAAGTTCCCCTGCATTTTAGTGTAGGACAGTAATGGTAATAAGAAAGTAATTTTAAGTAATGGAAGACATAAACTCTTCACCAAAGGAGTCCTTTTATATTGTTAGAATAGAGACGTAGTGTTCTAAATGATTAGAGACAATTTGAAGCAAAACAGTGTACAGCACTATAAATGTATGCATACCTATGATTGTCTTGGTCTGTTTGCTGCTACTATGACAAAATTCTACAGACAGGATAAATTAGACACAATACCAGCTCACAATGGAGTCTGCCAAGTCTGAGGCACTGGCATCAGGCAGGGTCTTCCTGCTGCATCATGACATGGCAGAAGTCATGCTGAGCACACATGAGAGAGAAGGGTAAGCAAGAGGGAAGGGGGGAAGGCATATCCTTTTGTCAGCACCCCACTCCCATAATAGCTAAGCCTCTTCGCTGGTAACAACATTAGCCCTCTCATGGGGGCAGAGACCTCATGGCTCAAATATCTCCCAACATAGTTGCTCTGGGGATTGAAATTCAGCCTGAGTTTGAGAGGGGCAGACATTCAAAGCAGCACTGATTAAACTGTCACAATGACCCAAGAGGTAGAGCCTCTGACTATCCCATTTTTCTGGCAAGAAACTGAGGCACAAGGGGGTTAAGTAACCAGCTCAACGCCAAACATTTAGCAAGAGACCGAGCGAGAATTCGAGCCCTGCCTGCCTGACTCTCAAGTTCACGCTCTGCTATTGAACAGAGCTGCCTCGCGGAGGGGTTAGAAGCTAGGATCTGGAAAGGAAATGGAATCATTTGCCTCAAAGACATAGAAAGTCATAGACCATCTCAAATGTGACCCCAGTGAAGGAAGGCCTGACCATAATCCAGTTCACTTATCTCGATGGAGGTTCCCGAGGAGCTGAGAGAAGCATTGTCTTTTGTTTTCTGTGCTCACCACATAAGCCATCATTCCAATCTCCAACAATGACTGCACCCGGTAGACGCAGCTGTAATGCTATTCTTTAACGCAAGCTGAGTAAGCAAGCCTCTCCCATTTCCGCTGGGAACCACAGAGCAGCCTGTGTGGAGGCTGAGCAGCCTCATCGGACCTGGAGGGAGCTGCTGCAGACCCACAGAGCTCCTTCACTCTTGTGGTGGGATGCTGCCGGGGATGGGACTGCTCTGCCGCTCTGCTACCATCTCTCTTTCCTCTAGGCTAAGACATGCCCTGCTCGCAGCCCTGTTCCCCCTCCTCAGCTGTTCCTTCCTCTGCCTGTCCCCACAACACTGGTGTGTCCAAGGGTCTGTCCTCACTCACCAGCATCAGCCAAACTGTCTCTCACAAAGCGAGTCAAAACCATAGCCTTCCACCTGGCTCCTCCCCTGAACTCCAAATCCACATCCCTAACACATCCTGCAGGACAATTAAGTCATTTGTTCAAAAGGGGACTGGGATACGTTCCCTTCAAAAGAAAAGTCTCCACGTCAGGGGCTGCAGCTCATAGCATTGTTTCTGTCACAGTCCCCTACCACATCCTGCCATCTTGCACCATCTACCTAACATCAATTCCAAATCACATGGAGTACTTGAAATGCTCCTAATCTGAAAAGGTGAAAAGAGATGTACTATTAAGGCACACTTCCTTCCAAGGTTCAGTGGGATATATATATATGTATATATCTTGCATATTGATCTCATGTTGAAATTATATTTTTATTTTATTGGGATAAAATGTTAAATCATTTCAATAGTTTAACAGAATTTTTTAATGGCTGTGTTTAAACATCTCCCAAAGATACCAACATCCAAATCCTCAGGGTCTATGACTAGGCTACCATCAGTGACAAGAGACACTGCCCTGCAATGAAGCTACCCCTATTGAAATGAAGGGGCTATCTTGGATAACCCAGTTGGGCCGAATGCAACCACAAGGGTCCTTCTAAGGAGACAGAGGGAGATTGAGCTGTTGGAAGGGGCCACGCACCAAGGCATGTGAGTGGTTTCTAAGGTGGAATTGTCCAGAAACCAGTTTTTACCCTGTAGACTCCAAAAGGAAAACAGCAGAGCCAACATGTTGGAGTTAGACTTTCGTCCTCCAGAACTGTAAGAGAGAGAATTTGTGTTCGCCCAAGCCACGAAGGTTGTGCTAACTTGCTTCAGTAGCAGTAGACAACTAATACACGTTGCTACTGGGAAGTTTAAAATGCCAGTGGCTCCCATCTGCTGTCACGTCTCTGTACTCCAGAACGGCTGTCCAGTCTTCTGTCGGTGCAGTCCCCGGAGAGAGTCAGCGTACACCGTTGCGCCTAGCTCTCAGACACTGTCAATGGCAGCCCAGGTGGAAAAAACAACACCAAACTCTGCTGTTTTTCAAGTATCACCCTGCACCTCGTATTTTCCAGCTCCACAGTCCTACCAGCCCCTGACTACCCTCCCACCCAAATTCTTATCTTTTAACGAATCTAGTCTACCTCTGCTTCCCTTAGAGTTTTCTTATCTTCTGCTTTGGCCCCTTTTCCTGTGTGTTCCTGTTCCCCTAAGTGAATTTCATCTTTGCCTATTGCACTTATTTTCGTTTAGAATCCTGTCCATCATTCAAAATGTATCCAAATCCAAATTCTTCTGGGCAGCCTTCCACAGCTCCCAAGAGGACATATGTCCGCTGCATACCATCGCTTGTATTATTGCATCATCAAAACCCAATTTAGAGTCTGGGTGTTCCTACACTGGGCACTTCCAAAGACTTCTGCCATACTCCCCCTGGCTCTGTGAACTGTGTTCTCTGCCTTCAGTGGAATTTCATCTGGAGATCAGGCCTTTGGGTACACTGTAGTGAACCTATGGCACACGTGCCACAGTGGGCTGTTTATACCTCTGAAAGCTCTGAAAGGTTTGCCATCACTGGTAGGGTCTGAGCAAACTTAAATGATGTCATCAGGGTGGAGTCGTAACCCAAAAGCAGTGTGGCTATACAAGGACTCTCTCTCTCCCTTCCTCCTCCTCCTCCTCCTCCTCCTGCTTCTTCTCCTTCTCTCTCTCTCCTTCTCTTTCTCTCTCTCCTTCCCTCTCTCTTCCCCCCACCCCGTATGCCGTGTGAAAGCATAGAGAGAAGGCATCCATCTACAAACTCTGAAGAGAGCCCTACTGGGACCTGATCTCAAACCCTGCTTACAGCACTACAAGCAACTGAATTTCTGTAGTTTTAAACCACAAAATCTATGGTATTTTGTTATACCAAACAGGTTAGGCTTCCAGGAGCAAGTCTGGGTCTCTATTCCGCAGTTGCCGGTATAAACGCTAAGCACTAATTTGTGGGCACCAAGGGGCTATTTGAAGAGAGGACATTCATGCAAAGACTGGATTTTCTGTGCACTGGTGGGGACTCCAGGCTGCTGAGATTTGGTCAAGAGCTCAGTGATGCTATCCCAGTGGCACTGCCAGGCGCTGAAAGCTGGAATACACTGAATTCAGAGAGACAGGGGAGAGAATCGATGACAGCGAATACAAATTTTTAAACAGAAATGATACACTCCTGAGAGCCTCAGTTAGTTTTTGCACCAACCTCCTCGCTTAGAAGAGAACAGAGCGCAGGTCTCAGAGCTCCTCGCCCAGCGTTCATTCAGTCTTCTCCCTTGGACAGTCCGTTTTCTGTGGCAAGGCCTTCAAAGAGATTGCTATTTGCACCCAGAAAACCCATGTGAATAAACATTAACTTTGAATCATTCATGTAGAAAATATATATTGAGGGGAAGAACCAGATGAAAAGGGCTACACAGCCCCAACATTAAAGGCCTGATTATATTTGTAAATGATGTCAGCTCTCTATTCTTAGCTCCCTGGTACCAGCTGTCCTCCATGAGAATTCTGAACTATTTCCCCAAAGAATGATATGTTAAATTATGCCAATTTACCACCTTAGACGACAGTCATACTAGCCCAGCCTTGTGTTCTTCAATGTCTGTCTTCAGCTGTATCAGGCTAAAATTAGACATACATAAGTAGGAAGTTTATTTCCACACCAACCAATGCTCTGATTCTCTAACAGCAGCTAGGTCTTCAACAATTCAATGCAATCCTGAAACTATTCAGAGTTAGTCCAGACCCAGAAGGGCTGGAAGGACTGAGGGCTCAGTCCCTCAGAACAGCTCTTGTGTTAGATTCTGGGTGCAAAGGGGGTCCCTAGGGTATCCAGGCATCTACCTGGCTGCTGGTAATACAAGGATCTGACAACCTCTCAATCAGGGTGAACTTCACCAGTGTAACTCACAGAACTCACAAAGTGCTTCCGCTACCATCACGTTTACCATGAAGAACACAGGTGAGGAACAGCCAGGTGGGGGCGCTGCAAGGAGCGAGGTCTGGGGGAGCACGTGGAGTTTCCCGGCCCGCTTTGGACACATCTCAGGTTAGGGGTTTTAATGAAGGTTTCGTCTCATAGACGTGACTGACTAAATCACTGGCCACCGGTAACTCAACTAAACACCCCCACCTCTCTGCTCCCTGCAGGTCAGTGATGATTCTAAAAGTTCTAACCCTCTGACCAAGGCTTGGTCTTTCTGGTGACCTGCCCTGCTCTGAAGTTATCTGGATGCCCACCAAGAGTTAGCACAAAAGAAGCTTCTGTTAATCTTTCACTCAGGAAATTCCACAGATCTTAGGACCTCAGTGCCAGGAGCCAGGGACAAAGACCAAAAATATATCACATCACCTAACAAAAAGTATCTTACATTCAAGGAATACTATACAGGCCGTATTATTGTGGTCAATGCACACATTAGCACACTGGTCAATACACATGTTATTAACACAATAACTTTTAGAGGTTATTAAAACGGTTATTTTATCAGTATTTTATACATGAGGAAATTCCTTAATTTAGGACATGGTAGCAGGGAATTTCTAACTCATGTTCTCACACATGACCAGAAAAATATCATAAAATATATGCAACCCGGGGCTGGGGATTTAGCTCAGCGGCAAAAGCGCCTGCCTGGCAAGCGCAAGGTCGTGAGTTCGGTTCCCGGTACCGGAGAAAAACCA
>NW_004955500.1:2122651-2126969 GCF_000276665.1 Chinchilla lanigera | reverse complement strand
CTTGGCTGGCTCCAAGGCAGAGTGGCACATGGCAGAGGGCAACAGTTCATGGCAGTGGAAAACAGCAAAAGCAGCAAGAACAAAAAGGAAGGAGCAGCGGCCTCCTTCCTTCCTTTATATTGTATTCATGCTACCCACCCCAGGAAAAACTCTAGAAGCCTGCCCCATGACTGCATCAGGCTTTGGGGGGACGATATCTAGATATTAACTGTAACAGATGGCATGATCAATTTTAATGTCATTCTTTCCCACTAATCTGGTGGGAAAAGCTTCATGAAGATGCCATCATATCTCCAGCATCTAGTAAAATGCTAAATTTGAATGAGTATTATTAAATATATTCATTTATTCAATTATTTTTATCTACTGCACTATGAAAACCTGAACTAATCCTTCCCCACCTATATTGGCAAATTGCTCAGAATTTTAAAGGAAGTTTCTGGTCAGTGTGGAGCTTCTTAATTAAGAGAAAGTAGAAATTCCACACAAATGCTAACAGGTATTCTTCCTCTTTCACAGCCCCAGCCCCCTATGGCCAATACAATATAACCCGGAGAGAATCCATTTCATCAATCTTGTTATTCCAGATGTAACCCAAGTGTGTCCGGCTTTGCTAAATGGCAAACACAGATGAATCTCAATTGCATTAATAAGCTTATCTTTGACTCTAAACATTGTATAAATATTTAGAAAGTCCCTTTTCTGCCACAAATATTCGAAGGATTCTTCAGGGAAAATCTACCTCGTCTTTGTTTTTCACTCCTACCAAGTGACTCAGAACTCCACAACTTTAGCACCCAACACTAAAATCTCACAGATGTCAACTATGAACCAGAAACTCTGCTTGTGTGACATTGCTCCATGGCATACCATGAGAGATGAATAAGAAGAGACAATTCTTTCTGTCTCATGTTCACTGGGGTCCACAGTCATGTCACTTGATGGTTCACCCCATGCACACAGACATGCATGTACACACGTGCACACTCACGTGACTCTCCACAGTTGGCCTGGGTTGGAAGGAGCCCATGACAGATGCTGCCATGCTTCTCACCTTCAGCCTCCACTCTGAGACAGGGTCTGACTCCCTGGACCCGCCTCCCCTCCTGCTGTAGGGAACACTCTGCAGATGTCTCCCAGGTCTCTAATCAGCCCAAATTTCCACTCCGTCTTCATTATACTCATCTATCAGACCTATTATTAGTTTGGCCACATCAACATTTCCTCCCAGTGGATCAGACCCTGCAGAACTAAGGCAGAAAAATGTGCCTGAGAGGAGAGCTACCTTCTAACTCCAGTCACCAGAGGGAGGGTCTGGGGGTGTTGTTCAGTGGTAAAGTATGTGCTCACAATGCACACGGACATGGGTGGGTTTGCTTCCCAGCAACCCCCGAAATCACCAGAAAGATCCATGCTTTGGTTTCTATGCTACTAAAACACCCTGTTGGAATTAGAATGAACAGCTAAGTTTTCCAGGTAGTACTGGGGACACTTCAAAAACTCTCTGAAGAGTGGGTGATATCCCAAGATCTCGTGAGAGATACTTCACTTAAATTCCAACTACCTCATTTACTGTCTGGGTCACCTTGGGTAAGTAACTTTTTTATCCTCTGTGGGTCTCAATTTTCTTACTCATTAAGTCAAGAGCAAACTACCTTATCTCAATATGTACTAAAAATGAAGTTGTGAGTCTAAAATGGCCTGGCCTGGAGAAAGCAAAAATGAGCATTACTGCCCTGCTGTCTACTTTTCTCAAGGACACTGAGGCCAGAGAAACAAGAGAGAATGGGGACCTCTCCACAAACGCAAAGAGTCTGGAGCTCCATAATAATGTTCATTGATTTACTCAGCACAAGCATTATTTCTTCCAAATGACACCGATGCTTCACCCTCGGTTTGGCATTCATGCTTCCCCAGGGGTCGGTTAACATAAGTGTTGCTAACTTATTGCCCCACTCTTCAGAAAACTGAGGAAACGCAGAAGTGACCTCCTAGGTTCAACCAGAAAGTCAACAGAACTAGAAAGCAAAATCCAATTCACACAATGTAAAAGAGAAAGAATTGCAGAAGAGCCGCACTTTTAGATCAAGAACAATCTAATAGCCATACTTAGTCCCTACTGCATACCAGGGACCCTGCGAGGTACTTCATGTAACATTTTTATTCAGTATCTGTGTATCATCTTCTATGACACTGACACTATCCTAGACCCATAGAATATAATGATAAAAAAAAAAAAAGAATATAATGATATACAAAAAGAAATGTTATCTCTGGTCTTGCAGAGTCCTGTGTAACAACCATACACTAACCAAGAAGCCGCACAAGTAAGTGATAAGCACAATGACAGTTCAGGGCGCACAGGAGTGTGAGGACAGCTTTCATGCAGGAATGCCCTTCAAACTGAAGTTTAAAAGGTGAACATTATTGGACTAGGGGACCAAAAACAAAACAAGTCTCTGGGCAGGAGAAATAGCAAGTGCTAAAAGGAACAGAACATACAACCCTCTGGGAATGAGGACCAGCATGGCTGGCTCACAGAGCGAGATGAGGTCAGGATGGTGTGGGGTGACCCTGAAAGCTCTAGTGTTCGATGTTAGAAACTTTAAGCTTTATCCTAAAAGCACCAGAATATCATCAAATCAGTTAACCTGTTAAATATCTCGGGATTCTTCCGGGATAGCAGCCTACCACAAACATCTACATAATATTGAATGTAGAATTCAAATCCACTAGGCCACTGAATAAATACTTCCCACATCTGATTCAGAATTTAACCGCCTTGTGAGTATTGAGCTGTCAGACTAGGCCAAGCCTTTTATCCACAAACTCCAGTGGAGACATCCAGAACCAAGCAGGTATAGTGTTACATCTGCCACGTGACTCAACACCTGGGTCCAGTAGGGATGGAAAACTGATTCAGGATACTAAGACAGGTCACTGCTCCTCATATACCTTAGTATAAAAGTAAAATGTTGACAGTGAAAAGCTGAATCTTGGCTTCAAAGGTTCTCAAGACAGCTACATCTGCACCACTCAACAAAGCAATCTGGAGTTCACATGGTGAGAATTAAGCATTTCTCACTCAGTATGAACTGTGAAATGCATTTGAAAATAGTTTGCTATTAAAATTAGTATTTTTATACCTCACCAGGAGTGGTCACCTTCTTACAAAGTTATGTTGTGCATAGCGTGAAGAGTGTGGAGAAGCACTGGGGCTCCAGGCTCTAAGAGCTGTCGTGGCCAAGGAGGGTACAGGAAATGAGCTCACCTTGGCACTCAGTACAGAGGGTGAGATGCTACAAGAGCAGAGCCTGGTTCATCGGAAAACCACTTTCAGACAGGGTTTGGGACAATGGACATTTAGGAGAAGGTTTTGAGCTGAGAGAAACTCCACAGTGAGTCCAAATTCTTCAGAGCCTTACATCATCCCACCCATACGCCAGTGATACAAACACAAGCCCAGTTATCATTTGTTGCACTTAGCAGCTTCTTTCTTTTTCTCTTAAATTCACTCCGTGACTAGCATCCCACTTTGCAAATTCAAATGCATTTCATTGAAATATCTTCCATTTAAAGAAGTTTTAGACACATTTAAGGTTAGCAGAAATATCCCACATTTTTGTAGAAGCGGAGGTAAGTGATCACTGCTATTTATCTTGGTCAAATACCAGACCTTGGACCAAATATACAATGTATATAAGAGGTAGAGGGAGAAATGTGTGTCAAATATTCAGGGTCAACTGTTTTCAAGATCATGAATACACAAGTTTCTATGAACATGCATTGTTTCTTTACTTTTAATTTATGAACTAGCAGATAACTCACGTCCTTTATTTTTTCTATTTTTTGACCAATATTATTATTATTACCCTCAGAATATTGCTAAGGAGAAAAAAGTAACAAAATAGAAAAAAATCTCTGTTGCCTCTTCTTAGTGGCTCTTGCAAAAATTTAGTCAGATCAGAAACTAAAGTGCTCAGATCCAATAAGATGTCTGCATAATCTGAGGATGAAGCATTTGCATGTTCTTATCGTATCTTGTCATTGTATCTAATCAAGATCTTGACCAACATTTCTGTGGGATTAGAGAACACAACTTCACAAGACATTTTAATAGTTCAACCCCCAATGCTCTTATAATCTGTACAATATAATTCTATGTAAAAAGTTACATGGTGAGAAGGAGGAGAAGGAGGAGGAGGAGCAGGAGGAGAAAAAGGAGAAGGAGGAGGAGGGGGAGAAGAAGAAGAAGAAGAAGAAGAAGAAGAAGAAGAAGAAGAAGAAGAAGAAGAAGAAGAAGAAGAAGAAGAAGAAG
>NW_004955500.1:2064442-2122196 GCF_000276665.1 Chinchilla lanigera | reverse complement strand
AGGAGAAGAAGAAGTGGAGGAGGAGGAGGAAGAGAAAAGAAAGAGGAAGGAAATGGAGAAGAGGAAGAGGAGGAAGAGAAAAAGGAAGAGGAAGAGAAGGAGGAAGAGGAGAAGAGGAGGAGAAGAAGTGGAGGAAGAGGAAGAGGAGAAAGAAGAAGAGGAGGAAGAGAAGGAGAAGGAGTACTAGATTCTGAGTCAGGAAAGCCAGGTAGGCAGCTTGGCCTGTGCTAGGAACTTGACTCTTAACCTTCAATGAGTGAAGATTCAGGTCAAATTTCCTCCACACTCTCAACTCTCCCAAGTAGTATGTGACATTCTGTTGTCCTCAGTATTTCACAGGCTGTTTCCATCGCCATGGTGCGGCCTATAGGAATGGTTTATAAGTAGGTAGATGCCTCTCCACTCCCCTCAACCCTCATGTCCTCCACCACCTCACACCTATAATGCAGCGCTCTGGGAGGCTGAGGCAAGATTGCAAGTTCAAGCCCAGCCTGGGCAACTTAGCTTAGCAAAATGCTGTCTCAAAATAAAATAGAATTTTTTAAAGGGCTGGGGGTATAGCTCAGAGTGAAAGTCCTAGATACAATCCCCTTTGTGAGAAAGGAAGTAAGAAACCATTCCTTTTTATCTCCTAGTGATTTGAATAGTGCTTGACACACAAATCCTTCAGCAAACATACAGTGATACCTCAGTTCACAAACGCTTTCACTTGTGAACAATTTGGTTCTCAAACAAAGCATATGGCAAAATTTTATTTTGTTTGCCAACTGCAGTGAGTGGCAAACATGACAGAAGCCATCTTCACCACACAAACGTGGCCATCTTTTCCAAAATCATGAAACAAATTAAGTTCATGAACCAAGGTACCACTGTATTAGACAGATTACTAGTCAAGAGTTCTGGCTTTTATTTTACCCCCAAATTAATTCCTTTCTCTCTCTAAATTTCTCTGGGTACCACTTCAGGAATTTCTTTCTTTAGATTGTGTTAGAATAATCTGAGTTGTTACTGCCTCATTTTAGGCTGCCTTAGGAGAAAATGTAAGTGATAAGTTCAAAGCATCACTGCAAGATATCAAATCCTTCTTGCTCCTTTAGCACAGGTAAGCTCCTAAGTGAATCAGGCTAATTGTCTCACTCCCAAAAAAACTGAATATAGCAAAAAGTCACAGCTATATTTCATACCTCACGTTCTGTTCTAGAGCCTTGCCATCCACTGTCACAAAATGGGCTCTGTGTTTTCCCACCGTGAACCTGGGGAGGCCTTGTGACTCCTTGGAACAGTAGCTAACATGGGAACTGATATTACATGTGACCTCCAAACTAGGTTGTAAAAGACAATACACTTTCCACTCGATTGTCTCTTAGAACAGCCGTTCTTAGGACCCAGCCACCATTTTGTGAGGAAGCCCAAGCCACATGGAGAAGCCACGTGAAGAGGAAATAAAAGTCCAACCCTCAATCCCAGACATCACCTGGCTGCCACGCATCTGTGTCATCCCAAAGCAGATCCTCCAGCTCTCTGCCCAGCCACCCTGGTGGGTGCTGCATAAAACAAAGATGAGCCTTCCTTCTCCAGCCCTGCCCAAATAACAGATTCATGAGGAGAAGAAAAGACTGTGAGCTGGATATGCTATGGTGGCAAATGCCTGTGAAAAGCTGAGGTAAAAGGATCGTATATTAGCAACTTAGCAAAATTCTGCCTCAAAAAGAAAAGGAAGCAGGCTAGGGATGTAGCTCAGTGCAAAGGCCCTGAATTCAATCCCCAGGATCGGGGGTGGAGGGTGCCTGTTGACTGTTGTTTTAAACCACCAGGTTTAGGGTCGGTTCGTTTTACAGCAAAAGGGAACTGGAACAGTAAGCACTGTGATGGGAGCAGACCAAGGCAGCTGATTTTTCTTTTTCTTTTCAATTGATTGAAAGCGAAACCTGGGATTTACATACAAATATTTCCATCTAAGAAGTATTGGTGATTTAAAAAAGCAAATCTGAATACATCTTTAATTTTTTTTTTTTTTTTTTTTTTTTTTCTTCTTGAGACAGGGTCTCACTGTGCAGTTCAGGCTGGCCTTAAACTCACTTTGTAGCCCAGGCTGGCCTCCAACTCACAATGATCGTCCTGTCTCAGCCTCCTGAGTGCTGGGATAACAGGCGTGCACCACCACACCCAGCAACACCTTTAATTTTGAGTGGAGTATTTGTTGTGCACAAGCTTCTCCTGTCTTATTTCCTACCATGTGCAGTCATCCTACTACAGTACACTTTTCCAATTTTACAAAGCGCTATATTCTGAACTCTATTCCCTTTTATTTCTGTTTACAAACAAGTCGATGTTTGCCAGTTTTACCTTATTTTCTCACACTTCATCGCTGTGACTAGTAAGAAGCAGAACACATTACTACGCTTCCGCTTTCCATACGCAAGAGGCGCAGGTGGCCTGGGTACAGAGCCACCTTCCAAGCTCCCAAACAACTCCTTCCGGGCATCATGAAAACCTCTGATTTCCTAGTCCCTGACATTATTTCCTCAGTGCTCTCCTCTTGCTACCTTCCTCCCAATCACTAGGCCAATTACAGGGATTTCATGGGAATTTTTAGGCATATAGATATTATTATATATCATATAATATATTATATGTATAAAGAAATGCAAGCTATATACATGCAAATCTGAGTAGCTTCCCCAGTGGTATGCTGGTAGAAAAGCCCTGATTTGCCAATGCCCGCTAATTCCTGAATTGTAAATGCTTCACTCCCACTGATTCTAAACCATCAATTGGATGTTGACTGGTTTTCAAGATTCCTGAAAATGTAACAGTCAGCTTTTGCCACCCAGTGCAAGCCAGATCCTGCACCCCAGTGAATTTAACAGGGGGTATGAAATCACTTCAATGAGAGACAAAGAGAGGAACTTTGCTTCCTAAGGACTCAGGACAATGAAGGCTCTGCTCGGTTCAACCTGCAGTTTCTAAGGCCATCTTGATTGCAAAATCCAGCCAGGACAAGGAGGATCCAAGAGAGGATTGTATGGGTCGGGCCTGGAAGAAATATACATAAATATCCAGTGACATCCCTTCGGCCAAAATGCAGACTATGATTACATCAAGTTGCTAGAGACACTGAGGGATGTATTCTAGTTGTGTTCCTGCTGCAGTGGGAAGCAAGCTTGGCACACAGTCTGTGCCTCTCACCCAAGACCTAAGTTCTTATCAAGTTCCTCAGTACAGCCCACTATCTTCAACCACAGAGAGGACAATGACGGTCTTCACTGGTATAAAGCATGGCCTCGGGTTGTCAGGAATTGTACAATAATTATCGCTGCCAACACCGAGAAGATAGGGCTCTGATTGACATCATAAGGAGAGACACGAAGCGCACTCTGTGAAGCCGTGTTCTCCCAGGGTCACGGGAGAAATGACCTGTCCAAGTTAACCACCAGCTTACATAGCTGCTTTTGCAATTTGGACACCTAAGATCTCAAGAACAACATCGAACATATCATTCACAGGAAGCTTCATAGTGTTTAAATCTTCAAAAAGAATTTGGTTTCAAGTGGCCAGGGATTCCTAATCTGGCTCTGTCACTGTCAGCTCTCTCTGATTAAGTTCCTTATGTGAAAATTAAATAATTATACCTCATTTACAGAGTGGTGATGAGGAAGTTAAACAGCCATTACAAATTCTGGCACACAGTAGGTGCTCTAGAAATAAATGTCATTTCCTCCTTCCCTTCCTCCTCCCACCTAACAGCAAAGTTCTAGGAGGTGAAGTTAGTTGCCAATGTCAGTGCAGAGACCTTTAGTACCCCTACCTTCTGAGCTGGTTCACTACGACCTCTGACATTTTCCTCTCTTTTTCTTTTCCCTAAGAAAAATCTCTGGACGTTCCACCTGGGTCAATCATGACTCTCTACTAACTTGGTTAATGTGTTTAGTAATTCTTAAACACTTTGAAGACAATGTTGCTGCCAAAACAACTGGAGGGGAAGAGCAGAGATGATGAACATCCTCCAACACCCACGTCAGGAAGAAATAATGTTCACCGTGACTCGCACTGTAAAGAATTCTTTCATAGTGGAAATTTCTAAAGGGTTATGGTAAAGAAAAAAGGAAAAGACTTTTCCGCGACACTGAATAATGGCCACTCTTCTAATCACCCATTTCCCTGAAGAGTTTCTAAAGGAGATAAAAAGCCTTGGGCTTCCCTGTCCTCCTAAGGGACTGCACTGACCCCATCCCAGGGCTGCTCCGGCTTCACTGTCTGCACACCTGACCTCATGATCCAACCCCACATAACAGACTCTGTGGGAATCATCCCATGGGATAAAGCCATTTTTTTCCTACTTAAAATGGTGATGATGGACCTGGGAAACAACAATTAATTCTGGCATAAATAAACAATAGGGGAGCTTGCACAACCAAACTCCCCACTACAATCTGGTCAGAGTTAAAACTAATGACAAGCGGTGTCAAAAATAATGACACACAAAGACCCCTCACTTGAGTGCATCTAGTTCAAAGACAGTCACTTTGAAGCATAAAGCAAGCCTCATATTCACTCGGATGTCATGGAAATACAAAGTTTATATTGCCTAATTTAGAAAACTGTTAGGTGATGCATATTTATATTTCTGGTTAAAACTAGAGTGCTAAATCTCTTCCTCTGAAGAGATTGCGAGCTGATCAAAGATACAGGATTGTCCTAATTCTTTGCAAATGTAGACCGTCTTTAAAAATGTAGAGCAGGAAACATGCCCATGATTAAATAAAATTAAAACTCCTATGATGCTTGCAGTCTACGATTTTTATCTTTCTCACTGGGATTAGTCCCAAAGCATTTTATTACTGGGTAAAGTCCATTTTCTTATAAAATGGGTTCTGTGTCCAGCACCCAGGAGGTCATAGGTTTGCCTTTTATAACTTATATTTTATGGAATAAAACTCCTCCAAGGCTGAGCGGGAAGCACAGAAGGTTCCCAGTCTGCCTTAAATCCTGTGTATTCATAGGCACCAGGCAACCGGCCCTCTGGCTCCAAACCAAGGAAGTTGCTTAAGAACCAGGCGGTTCATCCCTGGGGTCATTTAACCTTCACTCCTCAGACAGAACTTGCTTCAGCATTTTGCTCTTGGATCCAGCTCTTGGCCCCTGGCTCCTGAGAGGCCCACAAACCCCTCATTTCTTGTCTTAAGAGCCACACAGGACTTCTCTGATTAGAATGGGAGAAGCAGACGAAGCTGGGCCTAAGCACTTTTCCATGGGCCTGAAATCTCTGTTGACATCTTCTCTGCTTCTCAGCCAGGACTTTTTGAATCAGCCAGAACCGATTTGATTTCCCCCATTTGAAGTGACTGCCTAAGTGCGGTACAGCGAGAAGCCTAGACAAGATGCACAGTTTAGTTGGGAACTAAAGCTTCTTATTTCTGGAGATTAAAAGATACATGGTAATTCTGCTGCCCGGGGCTCCAGGCATCCAATTTCTCTTCATGCAGACTTCCCCCAGATTTGAAGGGAGCTGTCATTTAGAAACATTATTAAAGGTCTTCTATTTCCAAGTGAGGTTCGGGGACACCTCAATCAGACGCAAGTGCTTTCTGCCACCTGAAGGCCCTTTCCTTGGAGTCTAGATGTCGACTCCAGGGGCAGAGAAATCCCTGATCACAGCCCCACCATGCCCTCCCCAGCGCAAAGCTCCCCATGCCGCTCTACAGTTCAAGGCTGGTAAACGCTGGTCTCCCGTGCCGTGCACTCACACCCGGCTGTGACATCCACACTATTTTCCCATTGCACCGATGAGGGGTCCAGGGCCAGGCTCCTGAAAATGATGCAGAATCAATGGGAGAAGTGCAGCCAAAGTAGGAGTCTAACCTAAGCTGGCTCCAAGACGATACCCCCGCCCTACCTCACCCTGCAGCTGGCCTCATGCAACACCTGGGCTCCCGCCGCAGCGGAGAGCAGCCAGCAGTGCCTGAGTTCCTGTTGACTGAGCGCCGCGGCAGGGCCGACTGCAAGGAACCCACAAGCATTAACTTGCAGCTAATGTGGGTCTCACCCGCTCCACAGATGAGCTCTTCAATCCGACAAACCTAAATAGGACACTAGTGCGGGCATTTGTCACATTCAGCCTCCAGACCACAAGTGCAGAGCATGTTGCTGCTGGTTCTTAGTAGGGCAATTAGTGGGCGAACCCCGGCACCTCCAGGAGCCGTATCCTGTTTTATAATAGGTAGCCCGCACATGTGCCTTTAAATTATAGGCATTGGAATATAACATATCGTACAGCCAGGCCCACACAATCAAAGGGAACCACTCTAATTATGTTCAGGAAAAGTTTCCCAACTCTGTCCTGAATTGTTTAAGCGATTCGGGGTGAGCCAAAGCGATTTGTCAGAATTACCCAGTTGCACGTGATTTTCTGTGCTTTGTGGATAAGCCCTATAAACTTGTCATTCCTTTAGGTACTTTATATGCTTTCATATGTGTTTATCTTTCCATGTTATGTAAATTTTCATATTTTACAGGCTCAGCTATTCCCATGGGTATTTCCAGTCTTAAATGAAATGAGTTGTTCACAAACCACAATGTCAACAATGACGAGATCCATCACTAAAGTATCCTATACTTTAAACAACTCGAAAACAAGTAAAATTGTCTATTCGCTCTTCTGCCCAGGATGTGAACTGCTTCCCCAGCCATCAGCATGCTGGCCTTGTGAGAGGAGCAGACCACAGCCCCTCCGACTGCAGAGGGAGTTGGCCGTTTCAGTGGCATTTTGTCTTGTATTTTGTGTCATGAATCTGGCTATCGAGTCCCAATGTCCCACCTTTCCTGCCACGGAATCACTGTGAGCATGTTAATTCGGAGACACTGATACCTTTGACATCCAACGAAGGGAAAAATACACTACAGTAAAATGAATAGACTCTTCCCTCCTAGCTGAAAGTAACAACAGGGTGTGTTAGACATTCATCTCTGACTCTTGGTGTTGCAATGTTTTCCTGCATCTAAACACATCTGGAAGTCAGCTGCAAAGCCTCTGCCGTAACGACCTCCTCTGCTGCCTGTTAACCACGTGACACTGTCTCACTCTGTCTTGTCGGGGGACTGTGCGGTATGCCTGAGGTTAGCAGACCGCTCAGCTATCCGCCACCATTGCTCCACAGATAAGCAAACTCTTCCTCTAGTATCCGCGTGGTCAAGGATGAAGCCAGGGGATAGAGCTGGGGAAATCCAAACTTTGAGGACCTCCCAGAGCTGAACTTCTAAGGAGCTTCCTTCCCAAACCAGCAGAGCGCTCTCTCCCAGACCAGTGTCCAGTCCCACGTTCATTAATGGCTGCGGTAACCCAAATGAATTGCTTTGATTGCCCCTCTCCAAAAGAAGAGGACTCCAGTTTTTATGATTTTATAACCCTGTCATTAGAAATGTTTGAAACAGCATTCCACCCTCAGGTTGCATTGTGTGGTTATGAACTTCATTTGATCACGGCTCTGTCAATTTGACATTAACTGCTGCAATTTACAGCTTCTCGAGCTCTCTGCCTATTATTGTACCTTCCGCAAGTGTGGAGAGAAAAGAAAGGGGTAGGGGAAGACCTCAGCTGCCCAGGGGAAGTTTAAAAGAATGTGATGTCTTGTTAAAACCTGAAAGGGTAATGAAAGTGTGGAGGGATCTCTGAAGACAGCAAACCAAAGCCTGGTAATGAATAATGCCTCGCTCCCCGCTGTGAATACCGGTGACCTGGCTTGTCCAGCAGGGCGAGGAGTGAATAATTCACCATGCGAGTCATAGGCCTCCTGGTTGTCCGCAGCATTGCTTTGTGCTACAAATATGCTCCCCGACAGAATCAGACCAGACAGGCAGATTCGTTGGAGAAATGTTTAAACAAAAGCCCTGTGTGACAGAAAGAGCACCTTGTGCTTTTGGCACACGGCTCCCAGCTCTGAGGCTCCTGGTGAGTGCTTGGCTGGCTAATAAATCCACAAGCATCAAAGCAAAGTCAGTCAAACACGGAACAGGGCAAAAGACGCTGCAGCCCTGCTCCGTGTCTGATGAAAGTGTGATGCAGTCAGACAAGAATCTCTTTTCACCACAGTGAAAGCACATCAATTGTCTGACTGGAACCCACAAAATGAAGAAAGCGTACTGAGCTGGGAATCTCAGATGACCTCTTGACCTTGATGCTTGCCATTGAATTTAACACAGAATGTATACGTGTTATTTCTTCTTGAGAAAAGGGCCAGTCATCAAGCTTGCTTGGCTGGGGCTGGGGATGCAGCGCGGTGGTACAGTCCTCACCTGGCATGTGTGAGGGTTTGTGTTCAAGCCCCAGTACCACAAGACAGAGAGAAAAAAGGATCGTTTCATTGATTTTACGTTTCTTAGTGACTGGAAAGTTGACTAGAGTTTTTTTAAGTGTTTTGTTTTTTCCCGAGCCCAAGGCAATTGGCTGGCTCTCTTAGACTGTGGGAGAAGGGTCTCAATGTTCAGAGCAAAAATCAGATAGCCCAAAGCCTCAGACTGTCTCTTTCCTTTATGAAGTAACAAATGAAAAGAAATGAATTTAGAACTGGTCCCTGATTCAAGTTCTTTTACCCATGAAGTAAAGGCTGACAGGGCAACTCTTTCTTTTTTATTAGTACACACTGTATACACACCTTCTGGGAGATGGCGGCTGGACGTAACACTGCTCAACTCCTTTTTTCATCTTTGCTTTTGCATCAGACTAAAACAAACTCTCCTAAAGTGAACCACTGAAAGCTTTATTCGTAGTGGAGAGAACAGCAAGTCAGCCCATGCCGACTGCTCCGTGTGGGCCGGGCATGCTCATGCACACCCTGCCTCAGCAGATTTTACTGTCCATGCTATAGACAGTGTCAAAGAGGCAGGGTGACTAATCCAGTCACCCGAAGCCACCACCCACAAACTGCAGAGCCAGATCAAAGTTAAGGGGATGACACGCAGATGCTACAGTTGAGAAAACTAGGTACACAAGGGTGAAATGTAAGGGGCTGAAGTTTGCCTAGGGCCCCAGAGGAATCAGGCATGGGGATTGGCCCCAAAGGAATGGGACTGGCATGAACTTGATATTTGGGATAAAACTTAAGCATTCTAAGAAAGTGTTGACATGAGGAGGTAACTGGGAATGAGTATACAGTAGTACATATAAGGGGTGATCGAAACACATTTAAATTTTTTTTAAAAACATTACAGCAAAAGATCCCTTGCTAAGAATGATGGGATAAGTGTGTTCAAAGGGGGGGCATTTTGAGTATTTTGAAGGGGATTAATGACAATGTGTCTCCTCCTGTAATAACTTTTTATTTAAACATTCACCATATTTCGTGATCAATCCCCCATAATCAAACGTATGGCAACTTCTGTCAAATAAAAACATTATGGTGAATTTTCGTTCTCCTTATTACCAGACCTGGCACTGTGCAGTGTCTGGCTCTCCCCTGGAGTCACAGTGGTCACGAAAGAGAAATGTTTTGAATCAGTTCAGGACAACAACGCAGCCACAATAGTGCAACTAAAGACACTCATGAGAAAGGACTTCCAGAGCTGCTTCAGAATACAAAAATGATGGGAGAAGTGTGTTCACAATGAGGGTCTGATGGCAATATGTTTTCAACTGTAATAATTTAACATATATTTTATAATATATATTATACTGGTACCATTTAATGTGGTGGGGGAGTTTTTCTCTGTACAGTCTGAATGCTGGCCTCAAGCCCCACCTCCATCTCTTTTCCCACTACCTGGTTCCACTGCCTGCAAGCTGAGTACCATCACAGCAAACGCACAGCCAAATGAGCAACACTGGAGCAGGGCAGACTCGGGGGCTGGAGTGAAACCCGCGCTCCCCGGGAGGGGGGCAGTCACTTTGCCGCATGGACGGGAAGACCCCATTGCAGGGAGTGTCTGAGCATCAGGTGGTGGACAACAGGTAGGGGCCAGAGTGCTGTCACAGCAAGGTGCCTCAGCGGGGAGATCTAACCAAGCTGGAGTGCAGACAGAGCAAAGCAACAGGGGGCTCAGGAAGGGGCAGCACTTCGCTATCTGGACAGGCACCAGGCATAAGAAATTTCCATTCTCAGAGCAGAAGAGGGTAATTTCTTTTTTTTTTTTTGGTTTTTCTCCGGTACCGGGAACCAAACTCATGACCTTGCACATGCCAGGCAGGCGCTTTTGCCACTGAGCTAAATTCCCAGCCCTAGAAGAGGGTAATTTCTGAGAGCAAAGACTCAGATATACTTGTATCTCGGTACAGGGCTCACCCCTGACTAACACAGGCACTGCAGGAACACTATTCAACTCATGCATAAATAAGAATGTCAATAATAATCCATAAATTGTCCCAGAAGATAAGCAAGGGATGATGTATGTAAAGTCCAGTGCTTGACTTATAGTATGTATTTAATAAACGGCAACTACTATCTTTATCATTCTTGTATTAATCAGGGCTTCCATCCCCCGTCTGGGGTTAGTTTAAAGCTCCGGGCACTGGCAGGCAAAGCGGCGGCGAGGACTCAGCTGCACAGGGAGCAGAGCTCCCGGTGACCTTGACGAGGAGTCAGGCAGGTGGAAATGACCGGAAGTGGGGATGCAGAGACAGCAGAAACAAGGGCAGAGTATCAGAAGCTCAGTTTTCAGAGCTGGCGCGCAAGGCAGTCAGACTCCAAGCCAGACCAGCAGATCAGTGACTTGATGTTCAGCGCCAGGGGGAGAACTGGGGCAGAACTCCTAAAAGCTTCTAAGGTCAGGTTTCCTCCTAGAAACCAAGACAGGTCTGGCCTTGTAGGAGGCAGGAAACAGACAAGATAACAGACTGTGGAAATCAAACAGATCCGAGGGAGAGCCTGAGCAAGAGCTCCATTCTCAGCACCGAGGTTTCATTGTGCAACTGGACTCGATCACCCACAACGGATGGGACGATGACGAGAAGGTGGACACTCAGCAGTCCCCTCTCCCCAGGGCCACATGGCACAGGATTCCAGATCATTCGACAATAACGAAGCCACCATGAAAATGGAGTTATCCCAGACCTCTGCTCTCCAGAAGATGTTATGTCTCCCAGACATGATACAGTCATGCACGGATGTCAGAAACTCATTTCAAAGTCCATATTTACTTCATTCTGTGCCCACAGGAAAACTTGCAACTTGCTTGAAGTGAAAAGCGTTTGGGCATTCCGCGGGCAGAGTATTTTGCTTAGAGCGACCTGTGTCTTTAACAGAGGGGGCTGTAAACAGCCCCTGGCAGCAAATGGCTGGTGCTGCAGAATCACAAAACATCCCTATGAAAAGTGAGCCTGGTTGTGTCAAGTCCTCAAGACAAACTTCAGCATAATTACCTCTGGCATGACACTGTTTCATCTCCACACCATATGTAGCTTTGGGCGTAGGCTTAGATGAGCGCATGGAGCTGGTGTGGGGCCCCAAGAAGAGCTAGAGATCACAATGACTACTCCCTGACACCTCTTAATTTTTTTACAGCTCCCCAGAACCCGATACATAGTGGTTTTCTGGCTGTTTAGCAACAAACCTGGTACCCCTTCAGCTATCCTGGCACAGCCTCTGAAAATTTTTAAGATGAGCTGAAGTCAAGGAAAAACCGATCTGAGTAATTAAAGACACATAAACAAAAGATCACTTACCAAAATGACTTGAAGCCCTTTAGCAAAACCATTGTAAATTGTGCTTTGGGGAGAACAAAACAATATCATATTATAGCAACTAAATGCTTTATTACATTAAAGTAATCTCAGAGCCCCGGACTTTCCCAATTGCACTTCTATCCTTTCTTACAATCTTTGTTATTTTCTCAACCTGACAAAGACCCTGAGAAGCCAGTTTTTGAAACAATAATCCTTGGTACAGTGTGGTGGGGTAGTGACACCTAGCAACAAGTTAAAATGGAACCCAATACAAAATTCAGTGAGAGCCCCATCTTTGTTCTTTATACACACATGTGCATGCGCGCACACACACACGTACACACAACCCCCCAGGATTGCCTCTTCTGTCCCCACTGCACTTAATGTATTGGTGATAAGAAAGAAGAACATGGTTATTGTAGAACAGAGGAAGAATTTATCATGACAAGAGAAGCTTCTCTGTGAACTAGAAGACAGGGTGTCATAAACCATCAGAGGAAGGACCACAACAGCCTATCACCCCTGCCACTAGGAGGGCCCCACACAGTTCACAGGCCTTGCAACAATCAATCATTAGATCCACCATGGCCCAGGCTTACAACCGGATTTCCATCCTCCACTGGGAGGACTAAGGCCAACCTAAAATTTGAACGGTGAGGCCAAGGTGGTGCTCACCTAAAATAAATATGGAAAAAAGTCTCTTCAATTCATGAACATATGATGTGGCATCAGACAGGAAAATCGTGAGGCACAGAAACACCAAACCGGGTTTGGGAGGCTTACAAGGGCAGCAAAACCAGCATTTGTGAGACTTGCCATAAGCAATAGATGGTGTTGTTGACTTTGCATGACTACATTATTTACCAGCTGTGTTATTTCCTGGTTATGTTATTTAACTGCAAAGGAAAGATGAGATACCTGTACAAAAACTACTGATTTCCTCGAGTTAGTGAACCCCAGGCCCTTCTTAGGAAATTCCAACTCAGTGACATTTGGTACAGTCAGGCCAGGCACAAAATCCCACTGATCATGAGTTCTAAGTACCCTCATCTTCCTTTTTGTGAGATCACTACGGAAAATGAGAGTGCTCTAAAATGAAGAGATTTCTAGTACCCTCAAATAAAGGACTAAACTTCTTAGATGAAATTGTAATGATTCCTGACGTTCATGTTATTCAGTTTTGTTTATCCAGTAGCTATGTACTGATTGGAATACAGAAAGACCTCTCCACACCACCCCACTCTGCTCCCAGAGCTGACAGCAATGTAGGCATCACAGGCAAGCAACAGAGATGACAGGACCATGCACCAGAGAAAGGGGAGGTGTGAGAAAGAGCCTCCAGCAGGTTCAGGGCAGTCTTCCCAAAGGGCACCCCAGGAACCTCCAAAAGCCCTTCTAGAAGGCGTCCTTGTCCATTTTACAGATATGTAATGCAGAGGAGGAGTCTTGATCACATGACACCAGGCGGCATCTGAATGTGTAATTGTTTATCCTTAACACAATAATTCACTGAGATGCAAAACACTAGAAAAAGCTGGCGCTGTTTTCAAAAGCTTCTCACTTAATCTTGGGACTGGTTTTAGAACTGAATGAAATACAATGAATAATTTTAAAGTCCCTATTTTAGTTTTACCTTTTAACCTCCACAAAATTATGAGCCTGATTTAAGTGCCCTTTGGAGAAACTGCTGGGGGCTCTACCTTCTTATCTAAGGATCTTTTCTATTAATACAAACTGCAGTTGACCCTCGACGTTCACAAAGACTAACGTCATGAGAAATTTTGAACACTCAGGCTTGCAAATGCCTCTGCAGCTTATAATTTTCCCTGTAAAATATAGTCTTTCATTCACGCCTTCATGTAAGAAGCATTTTACTGAGCTCCTGCTATGTAAGCTAGGCATCAAAATATAACAAAATGATGTAAGCAAGACCTTCAGAGCAGAAAACAAGACAGCTGATTGTCTTAGACACCAAGAGGTAAGCCAAGGACATGGCTCAGTGTATCAACATCTATACCTAGGTTCAAATCCATAGAACTATAAATCTATGCCATGGATTTCAGGTTCTTAGGACATAACTGAAACCCCTGTGTTAAATCTATCAATGTTACGGGTTTCCATGCCTGATGCTGGACACTTGGGTTGTATTGCTGTCTTGCTGGACGGCACTCAGCAATGACTTGACTCCTGTGGGCTTTAGTTTACTCATAAGAAAGAGAAGATTTGAGGTGGAGGATCACTACACTTCCTCCCAGTTCAAAATACTGATTCTATGATATTTAAGAGCATCTTTAGGGCTGAGAATTCCAATCCTAAATATGTCTATTTGTGAGCAGTAATGTCCACATTATCTATCTACTATTATCACCTCTGTTCATTTGCATGACAAAGTATATTTCATTGAGCTCAGGAAATAATCTTTTAGATTTTGCCTCCATCTACAATTATGAAATCTGGAAAGCAAGTGCTTCTGATCATGTAGAATAGAGAAGTAACAGCTGCAGCAGCCTTTACCCGTCAAGAAAATAAACCCTTCACCATTGCCATGGAAGCCAAGGAACCAAGACGTATATTTTTGTAATGAAATTGGACTAAGCCTTCGGGGAATGTAAGTTAGTTCTTCAGTTGATAGAAACACAAAATATCCTGGCCTTCTGATTACAGTGTAATCCTCTCTCTCCCTCTGTCTGTCTGTCTGTCTGTCTCTCTCTCTCTGCTCAGAGCTGCTTTTAAACATGTGTGCAAAATCTAACTCTAGATCATTATTTTCCAAAGTAGCCCCACGATTACCTTTGCAGGTTTGCTACTGACTGTTCTGCAGTGCATTTCTCAAGCTTGCATAATGACGGTGATAAAACTGCTGCTAGTGATTAATAGTCATTGGCTGCCCACAAGATGTCTGCAAAGCCACATGTGCAGTGCAAGCCTTCCAGCATCCTGCACTCAGAGACAATATGTTTTACAGAGCGGGACAGTCAAGTACAAATGTAGAGATCACATTCAAGGGTTACACTAAAGCATTGGCGGTAAACGGGGCTTTCTGCAAACTGGGGCAGCTCACAGACATGAACTTGTGCTGTGGTCTGTATATGGCTTGTGCCCCCAAGGGTTTGTGTGTTTGTGTGTTTGAAGCTTAGTTGTCTGGGTGCTGGTGCTGGGTCATCAGGGTCACCATCATCAGGGATTAAGTAGTTTTCATGGGATCTTGGCCCTTCCCAGAAAGCAGGTTGTTATAAAAGACTGTGCCCAGCCCCCCCCCCAGGTGAATGGCTTTCCGTCACTTGGATCCCACTGTGACAGTGTCCACCTTGGTGTCACGCAAGGGGCCCTCGCCTTCATTTTAGCCTTCAATACTGTGAGCTAAATGAATCTTCTTTCTTATAAGTTACCCAGCCTCAGTAATGGAAGCAAGAATCATGGAAACAGACTAATGCAACTTAGTTGAAAACATTCAAAAACTGGGATATGCAACATTTAAAAAATCTAATTTCTTGCCTCATTGGAATCAGATCTGGCAGCAGTAAGGGCCGTGTTCCTACACACTGAGAACTGACTGGGCCCTGTGATGGGCTTCCCCAGTCCCCACTTAATTCAATTACAGTATTGTTCTCATAAACATTTAAGCTTTCAACATTTGTTGGGGGGGGTTAAATTGTAGTAAGACCATTCAATATGAGAGCTACCCTTTTGAGAACTGTTTGACTGTACCATGCGTTATTGCTGCCTGCAGGTACAATGCTGTCCTGCAGATCACCAGAGCTCACTCACCTTGCCTGACTGAAATTTCATTTCCATTGATAGTACCCACCACACCCTGCCACCACCACTCTTTGACTCTTTAAATTGGTCCATATTTAGATAACTCATAGAAGTAAAATCATGCAGTTTTTTCCTCCTGTGCCTGGCTTATCTCACTTCGGATAACATCCTTAAGGTTCACGTATACCACCCCATATTGTAGAATTTCCTTCTTTTCTAAGGCTGAATAACATTTCCTGTTATATATATAGATATGAATGATACCTAGAGTGTATTTTCTTTATCCATTCATCTGCTGGCAGATATTGAGGTTGTTTCCACATCCACACGATTGTGAAGAACACTACAATGAAACAGAAGAACTAATATCTCTTTGACAAACTGATTTCAAATTTTTTGAGTAAATATCTATAGGGGAACTGCTATACTATATAGCAACCCTATGCTTTATTTCTGAGAAACTTCCATGACGTTTTCCACAGCAGCTGCACCATTTTACCTTCCCACTAATGGTGTAAAACTATTTTTAAATAACCTCTTAAAGGGAAATATGAACATCATGGCTAAGTGATTTTCTCCACATGTGGTTTGTAGCCTGGGCCTAGCAGAAAGCAGGGGTACAGAATGTTTGCTGCGCTGAATCTTCACTGAACTGAATACCTATAGGGGGGACTGGAAGCACATGTTTAGCATTTTGTGGTAAAAGATGCTAAACTGGGGCAGCTCACAGACATGAGCTGGATTCTGGAGCTGGAAGTCCAGAATCAAGGTTGAAAATATCAATTGTGGATTGTAACTGTGGGCATGGGCTTCTTGGCCACATAGGCCTTGAATGACTGTGTCCCGCTGACACTAATCCCCCCTACACAACCTGGGCTACAACACACACGTCAGAATATGCCCCTTAATCTAACATCTTCCCCCAGCATCCAAGATCTTCAGCTAACACCAGTTGTTGGTGACAGTAGGGGCCAAAGGGCTGGGAGCTGTGTTTATCACCCCATTGCTGAAGCAGCATCAGCTGAATCACAGAAAACTAAGGAAAGTGGTCCACGAACTGTGGCTTTGGCTACTGAGGTCACTCACTTGATCCACAAGTTGTACTGGTTTGTTACACTAATGGGCTCCCAGAGCCTAAGTGTGCATGCCTACACACACGGGCTTGTTTACATGTGCTGAGACGATCTGCTTGCGAGGGTTAAACAGATGCACAGAAACAGGCCAGATAGATGCTCTGCTTCTGGGTTTCCAGCCACAAAGATTTGAGAAAGAAAAGCAACGGATCAATCGTATACAGCTTAAACCAGAGATCTAAGTGTAGGCAAAGACCTCCACGTTTGCAAGTGACATTTAATTAAGACATCACTCCAGACAGCTATTCATCATAAGTTTAAAAAAACTTCTCAAATATTTGGGGTGAGGGGTTGTCTTGGTTACTTTTTGCTCGCTGCTGGGACAAAATACCTGATGCCCAAAATTAAGGAAGGAAAGGTTTATTTTGCTTACAGTTCGTGGAAGTTTCAGTCCGTACTTGGCAGATTATAAGGCAGAGTGGCACATGGCAGAGAGCTACAGCTCATGGCAGCAGAACACAGCAAAGCAACAACCCCACACCAGGGTGGAATCAGGGAGGAATGCCCCAAGCACTCTTTTCCTCTCCCTTACATATGCAAACTACCCACCCCAGGACAGGTGTAGCTCTCATACCCACAATCATTCAACTCCAATAGCCTGCCCCATGTCCGCATGAGGCATTGAGGGGACACACAGACATAAACCATAACAGGGGTGTTGGCAGAATACTTCTTCCCTAAAGAAATCCTGCTCAGGACCAAAAGCTGACCTGTTCTTGTTGAGAGGGGCTGCTCCTTCCTTCCTGACCCTTGCCCAATAGCCATACCTGGGGAAACTCAAAAACCCACTGCCCGAAAGGATCTCCAAAGCTCCTTCCAGCCCTGGCCTCCTCTGCACCTACAAGCTCAAGCTATTCATGTGTACCCGCAGGCCATGTAATCATAAAGATGATGTGGTCAAACAGCAACACGACAGTCAGGTGTCAGCAGGCTTCAGATGGCTTTTTATGGAAGTGTTTGAGCGTTTAGGTTTTTGATCACCGGAAGACATCTTTCAGCTCAGCTATCCTGGTGTCAAAAGCAATAGATCGCAACGCTTCCCAGCTCCAGAGCATGGGGAGAAGGACGAACTCAGGAGCAGAAACCACAGAGCACAGGAGATGGCATGAGCGAGCCCAGCACAGGATGCGCCGCACAAGGAGACAACACGTCACACGCAACGTTTCTTATCTCACCCCTGTCTATGTCTGTGCTGCTCACGCCTTTGCCTGTTTTCTGTGAAAACTGAAAGAAAGTAAGAGGAGTCTACAGCGTGTACTTGATATTCAGTGAACAGCATTTCAACCTGAATCCTGCCCCTTTGGAGTCTGGATAAATGTGGGAGGCCTGCTTTGCCACAGGGAAATTTTGCCATCTGCCACGTGTTGAATCAAAGGTCAGCAGCGCATTCCATATTCACATAAATACACTCTAATCATTTTCTCTAAAAATGGAAAAGTTACTCTTGGAACATCGCTGAGTACCCCGCCCCCGACAGGAGCTTGAACATGAAAACAATGGATAGCTGAGTGTATTCCTTTGGAGAATACATTTGAATAGAAACTTTTAAGTAAAAAACTATCTTCAAGTCAAAAATGGGTTCTGCATAAAATATTCATTCCACATTCTGAAATGTATTATAAAGGCAAAGTGGAATTTTTTAAGTAATTGCATTCCAGATCCTTTCTTGTACTCTGATACACTGTTTTTGAGATCCCTTTAATCAGTAGAAAACTAAAATGGGACTGTCGAAAGGTAAAGATGTTGGGTTGTGATTTTTTTTTTGCTATCACTTGAAATGTGCTTTGTCTATGCTCTAAAAATGAAGGTCCATGCAAATGGCACTGTATATTGCAAAATTATTTTAATAATCAAAACAATTGAATGCAAATATGGTCATTAAAGTAACAACGGATGAGCCCATCTAGAAATTGCATTGTCTTCTTCACATCGCTGCTTGGCTTATCTGTTTAATAAGCATTGCCATTCATTCACTTTGGAAAATGCAGTACTTTGAAAGAATAACAAATAGAGGATATCATTAATGATTAAAAGAAAATGGGGTAATTTTGACAATGTTCCCTGACTTTGAAGTACAATTGCAAAGACCTTAAAAAGTAGTAACATTAGTTTTATGCAGACTGCCATGCAGTTATTTCTTATCCTATTTTCCCCTGATTTAATTCAATCGCTTTTTTTACCTCCTCGCTAAATATGTGATATAACTTTCCAAAGTTTGCCCAAGATAGATTCCTGTGCTTGATTTTCAAGATTTGTGGAACACCCCCAGGCACATGGCTGGGCTTGGAGGCTGTCGGCACAATCAACAGGTTGAAGGCACCGTGCCAGGGCTGCACCCCACTGCCTGCTGGGTCTGCCCTCCCATGTCTGTGGCCAGGAACAGGGTTAAACTTCCCTGTTAGTGGTACCTGCTATTAAGGGAATCTTTCCCAGTGAGAAAAACAGGACTATGCAGCATACTCTCCAGAAGCAACTGTTCTGCCCTCTCAGGTTGGCTGGGATGTAACGTTGCGCACAAGTCCTGCTTGCGTGGTGACCAGCCTAAAGCCAGTCTGGCAAATAGGTGGGTTTGTGGCACTTGTTTGAACCTAGGACTGTGAATTAATTCCTTCCAGCTGGACATTTATCCTCAGGAAATGTCCTGATGCTCGATCATTATTTTCTAAACCTTGGAACAGATTATCCCTCGTGGAATCTCTGAACTGTCAATACAGGGAGGTCTCAACGTGATTGCATGGGAGATGTTGCCAAAACTTTCGTGATCTAGAAAAAATCTGCTTTCTACTCCAATCTTGCTGGCACCAAGCAAGACTCACAGCGAATCTTATCACTTTATATGTGTTAACTCCAAAAGAAAGACATAACCAGTCTAATAATCATTTTTCTTAGGTCTTCGTCTTATTTTGTTGTGTTCTGCACTTTTTATTTTTTTGCCAAAGTGATTGGTCACATATTATTTTCAACAATATGTCAAGGTTACCTTATTCAGGACCCACACAACAAATCCTCCTTTCACACAAGATAAACTTTATGAATCTTTACCACTTCTAATGACTGACTTATAAGAATCCATTTGGGGCAGAATTCATGAGCCTGAAAAAAAAAAAGATTAAGGGAAATGTAATAAAGAACAAGTTAAGACTTTACCAAGATGCCTAAAAAAAACTAAACTTTTGTTTTATATCAGAAAACTTGACAGCTGCTATTCTATAATTGTTAAAGTATTTACTATAAGCAGCATAAAGAATAAACCTCTCTTCTTTTTCCTCTGAAGCCTCACTGTCATCAGTGTCAACCAGCAGGTTCTCTTTCTCATGTGGTTCAAATGATGTAAGGCTTGAGCCTGAGAGGCTGGAGAAGATGGATTTCTAGGAAATCAGATGATAGTCTAGAAAAATCCGCCGGTAACACCGTTTCTGTGGTCTGATTCCTTAAGAGACACCATTGAAGCCCTTCTTCCTGGTCAGACTTCATTGATTTATCCTCATTGGGTTAGATCTGTCTTCTCTGATAAAGTTATATCTTGCTCAGATACCAAAAATAAACTAGGCTTGTTTCATATAAATCTCTTAATTCTTATTTCTATGCACATCTATTTGTATGTCAACTAGGCTCTTGATCGTTGCCCCTTTTGCTAAGTACTTCCACATCATGACTCCCACCTCGGCTCCAAAGGGGAGAAACAGTGTCCCTTGCTCTCCTCTAAACCCATGCAGAAGAAGAAAAGCTTCCCAGGAGGAGGAAGACTTCCCACAGGGTTACCAGGAAAAATATTTGCCTTCTAACAAGTCCTCAGAAGAGTCCAAACGTGAAGCCCTGTGACATGATTATTCTCATCAAACAGGACCTTGGTTAGCAATCCCAGGCACAGTGGTCTAGCCCTGTGGATAATAGGACTGCCAGAAAGGAGAGGAACCCTGGGGAAAAGCTGTCAGTGAATGGTAAGGAATCTTCCTTGAGCCCCAGAATAAACCCAGGGCTGATTAGCTACTTTGGTCTTGGGCCAGCTGACTGCCACAGAACATGCTGGGGCGACTGTTGCCTGCACACTCTGCAGGGGGTGGGAGACTGTTCTGTTCATGGAGTGCATTTTTAGAGACACTGTAGCCAAGAGGTAAAGTGTCAAAATACCTTCCTAAAATAGACAGTGCTCCTGCCAAGGATGAATGCATACAAACGAAGGCTGCAGCCTCGTGGCTCTAGACAGTTGTTGGAAGAGTCTGCTTGCATCTCAAAGAGGAATAGCATCAATCCTGAGGGGTGTGAGTGCTTTGGTGAGTCAGCCTGTGACAAGAGCGTACAAGTTAATTATAGTTATCAGAGATTATTCTATATCACCACAGCAGCAAACCTGTTAGCCTGGTCCTGAGCACTTCTATTAATGGAGAAAGTAGTCGCCTTATATATGATCGTTACTCGAGCACACTGACGCTTGCCAAAAAGATTTTAAAGAAAAAAAAAGTCAGTGCACAAAGCTGGTTCATTTTTTTACATCTGCTGTCCTAAGCTTTAACAAAGCCTTGGTGAATCAGAGAAGATTATGTTCCTGTTTGCCATTTGGAAACGCAAAATAAAGAATTAATACCTACAATTTCAAAGACTCGGTGGAAACCTTTTTACCCAAGTATTGCGCAACAGTAATCAGAGCCTAAAATAGTATCCTGGACTCTGAGCCCATCACAAAGATCACCAGCATGAATTAAAAATAAAGACAGGAACTGAACATTAAAATGCTGAAACGCAAGGGCATCTCACTGCAAGTCACCAGCCTCTGACAGCAACACAACAGGACAGAGGTGGAAGTCAAGGTCACTTTCATGAAAAAATAGTCAGAGTTGGAAAGGTGTACAGGAGTCAGCTGGCGGAGTCTCCTGTCCGTACCCTTGACACCCAGCAATACTTCAAGGAAACTGAGGTTTGAAGAGCCAAAGGATTTGTCCCAACACATGGCTCGTTGGGGGCAAAACACAAACCCTAATCCAGGTTTGTTGGTCAGCTGACTACTAGGTTCCTGCCCTTTCTGACCTCCAAACGTTAGAGACGCCACTAAAACATCCCAGTTTTTAATGTGATCTGTGTGTATGAGTGCGTGTGTGCGTGTGCATGCACACCCAGGGCCTCATGCATGCCAGGCAAACATGCTAACACTGAACCCCCAGCCCCTGCTGAGACTTTCTTACAAATAAAACTATTCTGTAAATTATTACAGACACCCAATTTTAGTCCTGTTCAATTAACTCACAGCATAATATGCGAAGTTCATTTAACCCATGGCATAGTATGGATAGCAAATTATAATATACTAATAGCCTGGGTAAATGAGAAAATGGGACACTGATATCAAAATAATTTTGTTCACAAACATCTCAAATTAAGAGGAAGCTGAAAGCCCTTCTTTGAATGTCTAAGATCCCACCACTTTCCAGGTTTCACTTGAAAAGATAAGAGGAATTTCAGGAAAGTGACCACATGCCAGGTATTAGAAGTGTGGACCTAGAAAGTTAGGAGTGGCAGACGGGGAACAAGAACTAGATTTATTTCCCTCACCCACTGCAGCTCAACTCCAAATCACAGGAAGAAAGCCATGTCCCATTAGTCCCACCCCAAATCGAACTAGAGAGCAGAATGAATGGGGCCAGGTCATCTCCCACATGTAATCCAATGCAAACCACAAAACTGCCAGAGCAGAACGGGTCAGAAACTCTCAAAGTAGTGTATTTGCCAGAAATGAGTCAAGGCTCAAATTTTAACCAAAATTATAAAGCAAATCAACAGCATGGAGTTATAAACCTGGTATTTGCTGTCATCCGATGCCCCTGCTGCTGTGATGCAGAAACTTGTCCTGAAGATTGGTACTATTATTGTGGTGCCATGATGGAGTCAACGTAAACGCGAACGTGAGTGTGACCGTGAACGGCCTGCGTGAGGCGAAACCACGGTGTTTGCTTCGGTTTACCACCACCTTCCGTTCCAAGCGCTCCTTCCCGCCCGCCTTCCTTCTCAGGGAGTTCCTGGGCTCCATCGTGCTTCTTCAGAGTCCTTGCTGAGGCTTCGCTTTGGTGCCAAACGCAGGCTCTGAGCCAGGGACAGCAACGTCTTCACCCTCACAACTGAGCTTTGCACGTCCTGCTTGCAGAGATCCCTCAACTACGGAAAAAGTTCACAGACAAACCCATCCTGGCTCGTGAATGATTGGAGGTGATTGATGCTGGGTTGACAGCGTTCTAAAGATAGAAAAAGTAGCGAATTCTCCTGTGACATGCCCAGGTACTTGCCAGCAATTGTCAGCTCCCATAAATCAGAACACGGGAGAGAAAGCGCAGCAGTTCTGTAGCTCAGGTGTCCCAAAGTCTTGAAGACAAGGTCACACAAATCAGGAACGAGGCTAGAGGAGAAAGAGGTATGGCAGGCAGGGGGAGGTTGATTGTTTTGACCTTTGCTGTTTCTGATTGTGTCTAAGGCCCCTGCGCAGGTATTATCTCCTTTCACCAGGGAAGCATCGAAGATTCGGAATCCGACTACGAAGGGTTTATGGCAGTCTATCACTGCTCAGTTGTGTGACCTTGGACACAATTTCGCTAAATCCCAACTTCTTCCTCTGTATATAAATTAGGATGATTTTCAAGAGCACACAAACTAATAAATATGAGGCGCTTTGTGCAGTGCTTCACAGAAAATAGGCGCTCAGTGGTGGTAAATCATTATATTATGCATTTTAATATCAGCACATCGTGGCAGCCTGTGTGCTGTCTGTTTCATCCTACTGCCTCTGCAGTCAGTGGCAGCAGTCTTGTGCCATCAAGGAGAAGATCACATGGTGCCAGAGTGCGGCTGTGGCATCACACAGAGCCTTCCTTCACTGCCCACTCCACTGTTCCCGACCGTGGGACCCTGAAGAAGCTGCCGCAGCTCCCTAAGCTTCTCCCGTTCCCATCGGAAAGTGGGAGCAATAGCTGTACCTCCGGGGTTTCCTGCAAAGACTGAATACAGCAGAGCCTCTAAAAGCTTCGCACATAGTCTGGCACACAAGACACGCCCAACAAACAATGGCCGCCGTTAGTAGCAGTCACGTGTCCATCACAGGCAGAGAGCTTCAGGTGACTCCTTATCTGCCTCTGTTTTATCTGTGAGCCAAAGACCATCATCAATTCCCAGTTCAAATGCCACCTGATAGGGCAGCACTGCCTAGTCCTCACCCTCTGAAGGAAGTCTCTCCCCACAGTGCGTTGCTTATTTACTTCAGTGCAGTTGTCACCACCTGTAATCAATTTGAAGATTTGAGTTTACTGGGTTTACTTGTTTATCTTCCTCTTTTCCATGTAAATTCTGTGCACGGGAAGGGGTCACTTGTTTTACCCTAGGACAGAGTCTGGATGGTAGAAGATATTCAAAAAATATCTGGGGAATGAAAATGAAAATGAGGAGAAGATGCTGAAGAAGGAACAATTTCTAAATGCCTTGAATTTTATGACTTGACCATGTGATCCTTGGGAGCAGGACAGTTTCTCCCTATCTAACGCTTTGTCATACCTGCCCCAGGCAGAGTAAAATGGTGATGTTTAACTGAGCGCATGTATGGATTCTGGTCTTGGTCTACCTTTGAGGCCCCTGGGGTCTGTAGCACGTGCTGTGAAGGTGTCTGCCAGCTATCAATGGAACCATGTCCTGGCCAGTCTTCAGGTGTCTGCCTCATGCCCATTAGGCAGTGGTTCTCAAAGTACAGTTTGCACAGGCATCACCTAGGGACACTATTAAAATTCATCAGATTGGGTCTCAAAATCGCAGTATTGGGTTAGCAGGACAGGTGGGGTGTCTTGGTCACTTTTCTCTTGTTGCTGGGACAAAATACCTGACGCCCAAAATTAAGGAAGGAAAGGTTTATTTTGCTTACAGTTTGTGGAGGTTTCAGTCCATACTTGGCAGATTACAAGGCACACTGGCACATGGCAGAGAGCTACAGCTCATGGCAGCAGAACACAGCAAAAGCAACAAGCACACACCAGGGTGAAAAAATGGCCAGAAGCACAAAAGCCAGGAAATGGCCCCAAGCAGCCTCTTGCTCTCCCTTACATATGCAAACTATCCACCCCAGGCCAGGTGCAGCTCTCACACCCATAATCAGTCAAACTCTAAAAGCCTGCCCCATGACCGCATGAGGCTTTGGGGGGACACCCAGACACAAACCATAACATGGGGCCTAAACATCTACAATTTTAGTAAGCTGTGCTCTATGTTTTTGGTGTAGGATGTTGAGGAGCACACTCAGAAGTCCTCTTGAATGCACCCACCTAGAGAGACAGTGTGTACGACTTAGTCCCTTCTCTCAAGGTGAATGAGACAAGCTGGTGGAGGAGATGAGACAGGAGCCCTTGAAAGTGAAGCAAGGCCCATTCATGGGCTCACAGGAGTGCGGGAAGCTGGAGAAGTTCTGGAGTACTAGAACAGAGACGCCCAGGACCCTGCAGCTTCAATTCACACCTGAATTTCGTGAGAACAGGAGCAAAGGTCATTCTCCTCTGAGGCCAGAAGCTAGAACTGCAAAGGCTGCCCTGCACATCAAGACACTGGACTGAACTGCGAGTTACCAACACAGATGATATCCTCATCAGGCAGGCAAAAAATGTGCCCTGGAGTGGATTTTGTAGGCTAGCACAGGGCTAAGTATTCTGCAAATCTCAAAAGAAGGTAAAGGTTATTAGGACCCCACTAAGGACCTAGTAACTCTTGCTTCCTACCAAGTGCTCTTCTTTGTGTTGTTAGACGGCTGTGTTCAGTTCTAAACTCCACCACCAGGGATGAGGGACACTCTTAAAAGGAGCCGTGGGGAGAACGGGACATGAAAAGGTACCAGATGAAGAATGAGGAAGCTGGAGTCCTTGTTGCCAAGTAGACTGGTGACCTTGGCCAAGTCCCAAATCTGCTTGATTTGTGTGACTATGCATAGAGTGTAAGCCTATGGTGCATGCTTTTACAGGTAAATATACACATATAAATTCAATAACAAGAAAAACAACACTCAAGGGAGAAAATGTACCCTTCTGTTTGTGAAGTTTCTTCCGAAATCAAAAGTCTGAGCCTTTCCCAAGGGACCACCTACCCGACAGCGGCACAGTTCACAAATTTTCTGGAGAAATGAGAGGGTGGCATAGTCTTTAGAAACATGAATCTCATTTCTATATTTTTTAGCTCATGCTCAAGAGTGGAAGGAAAGTGGGAGACAGGGAACCAGGATGGACACTTAAGAATTACATAAAGAGAAGATGACAGGTTCGAGGGGGAGAAGCGAACCATTTCTTACTTCATTAGATGAGAAACTGTCAGCTCAATTAGTATTTACTGCATTTTGCAAGAGGTAAGATGCTGCTCTATGCAATCCAAATACCAAAGAAGAGGTTTTCCTTTCATACACTGAATAAACGCAAGCTAATTAGCAATCGTGTTCACTTTCTTCCAAAACTATACCACATTGCAGCATAAAATATGTAAAAGTATGTCATGTTCCATAATTGGAAAGTCCTTTATCAGCTCCAAGAATTATGTTGCCACCTTACCTCAACAGTTTCACATACCAGAAAAATCTTTTGAAAAATCATATTCAAGCATTTTTCTGTCTAGTCATTTCGCTTTGTTTTGCATACATTCTGACAATTTGAGCCATAACCGGGTTGAAAGGGTTTCTCACACCCTGTAGCTTTCCAGTAGACATTTAATCCATGTAAGAGAAAGGAAATAGACAATGTTGAAAGTTTGCCTGGTCAATATGAAATGTTGGAAAAATTCCACTGTCTGTTCTGCAGGATTCTAAAGAGGTGAGTTCATGTATTGAGGATAGGATTTAACTCTCACTTCTGTCCCCTACGGGATTCTTCCATTCGCCGACTTCCTCCTGAAACCAGGACAGCAAGTGAGTTTGGGCAACAGATTTAAGAACGCAGGAGGGTGAGAGTGGGTGGTATTGAATGATCAGCTTGCTAGGTGTTCTCTGGATAGTACACACGCTGGTTAAGTCTGGCTTGAGGGAACGTTAGGTTAAAATAGGTCAGTGTAGACAACTTCTCATAGCTTTCCTGTAATCCCAAAATAATATCAGTTTCCTTGCTAGATGCTCAAAGGTGCGGGGGAAACAAGTGGATTTTCTGCGCTGTGTGTGACCCCAATCAACCAGGAAGAACTGTCTGGAGACATGGAAGTGACTAAGGCTTGGACACGACTGATAGTGCTATCTTCAAGCGGAAGAAAAACAAAGAAAGGAGGAGTAGATACTCATATGTGCTTCTAGATTCCAGACAGGATGTTTGAAACTCAGGGGAAAGAATCCATGAAAGACAGAAACTATAAAAAGAAACACATCTCCAGAAATGCTAAAAATTACAATCTCTACTAAAAAAAAAAAAAAAAAAAATAGCTGAGCGATGTTGGTGAGGAAAAGGAAGAACTGGATTAGAGTCTTGATTGCACAGACTGCTTTGCTGATGAGCTCTACTTTTAGCAGAACCCGAACATGAGCACTCCAGCTGGCTCCACTGCCCGGTTCCTGTTGGCCTGGCAAGATTAGGTCCTCCCGCCGTATCTGGCAGCCCACAACACGGGTGAAAGCTCGACTTACTGGGTATACGCTGTGCTTCAGGGAAAGACACTAACAATTTTGCACACATCGTTTAATCCTCACCATGACTCTACAAAGTGCCATTGTCCCTAGTCTAAAAGTAAGACAAATCACTGAACAATTGATCAGCAGGACTGTGATCCCTATAAATGGGTTTATAGTGTACTTTTAAGCAGCCTAGAGGATGGTGCAAAGGGAAGCTGGGAAGATAATAAGGTCAGCAGAGGACAGCAATCATGAGGAGAATTAAGTCTGATTGTATTTATTCTATATGCTTCCTTGGTACATGCCTAACATGTATATAAAACTCTCTGAATTCTAACAATAGCTCTTTGCAGTAGGAACTCTTGTTATTGTATTTACATAGAGGGAAACAGATTTAATAACCTACCCAAAGAGTTGCATAAGCAGAATTTTAAGCTTGTGCTCTGTTTTGTTTTTGTTTTTTTTTCTTTCTTATTTTTTTCCATTACTTAGCATAGAACTCAGGGCGTTCAAACTGAGCTATGTCGCTAGTCTTTTAAAAAACAAAACAAATCAAAACCAAACAAGGTCTCATTAAATTGCTAACTTGCCCAATTTGGGCTCAAATTTTGCATTCCTCCTGCCTCAGCCTCCCAGAGTATTGGGATTACAGGCATGTGCCACCATGCCCAGCCCAAGCCCACACTCTTATACGCTAAGATATAACACCTGGAAGAAAAAGGTGGTACCAACAAATTCCTCTTTATCTTCAATTAATCATTAGCAAAGATTGGCTGATGACTTTCTGGGAACCCTACACTCTTCCAAGCACTGCAGTGAGCAAAACAAAAGACAAATGTGAAATACACTTTATGTTAGACATTGAGGTGAAGGTAGCAGAGAAAAAGACAGAAAGTGGCTTAAGGAAATGCAATTTAGACAGGGTGTCTGCAAAATTCTTCACTGGCTTTTAAATGAAGACTTGGAAAAGGTGAGAGCATAAGCCATATGGCTGTCTGGACAAAGAGTATTTTGGATACAGGAATGGCAAGTGCAAAGGTCCCGAGGCAGTAGCCTCACTGGTGAACTGAAGGAAGCAGTGTGCCTGAAACAGAGCATAGGAAGAGTGGTAGAGGAAGAAACCAGAGAATAACTTGGGCTAGAAATCACTCGGAGTCAGATCAGATAGGCTTTGCAGGGCGTGCCTAGGACACTGGATTTTACCTGAGTGATCTATGAGGCCAGCACAGAGGGAAAGGGCGTGACATGCCTTATTCTTTAGAAAGACTGCTCTGGCTGCTGTGTGGAAGACAGACTGAAATGGAGCAAGGTCAAAGCAGGGAAGCCACTTAGCGGCTCTAACAGGCAACCAGTGAAAGGTGATGGTGGTTCTCCTAAGGTGGTAGCAGTGAAGAAAGTGAGGAGGAACCAAGTCCTGGATGTATTTTAAAAGTGGAACCAATAGGATTTGCTGATAGTATAAGAGGGGGGATTTAAACCAATGACTCCAATGTTTGAGAACTAATCAGTGTCAAGAACGGAACTGTCATCTTGGAATCAGGGAAGGCTGTGAGAGTAACAGTTGGGGGTGTGTATCAGGTGTTCAATCAGAAGTTGTTTGCTTTTTATGCTTACAGTATAAACAAGCGGAGATGCGAAGCAGGCAAATGGAATATGACATATAAAGCTGAAAGTCAAGGAAATTATCTGTCCTGAAGACAAAAATTTGGGCATCACCAACGTGAAAATATTGAAGACATGAGATTGGATCTGATATTGTAGTAAGAACTAGAAAAGAAAAGAAGCCTACGGACTGACACTAAGACATTGCAATAGTTCAAGGTTAGAAATGAGAAAGAACCAGCAGCAAACACATTATGTCTGCAAGATAAGTGGAAATCAGAAGAGTGTGGTGCCCTAAAAGATAAGTGGAAAAAAAGCTTCCAGGGAAGAGAAACTAATCTACTACCCCGAATGCCTCCGACATGCCAACCAGAGCAAGAGAGATCATCCCATCAGATTTAGCGACGTGGGTATCTTGGAGGCCCTAAGAAGAACAGAACTGGTAGATTGATCACAGTCAGAGAGGCCTCAAGTACAGATAATACACTTGAGAATTTTTCCTGTGGATGGAAATAGAAAATCAGAACTAGGGAATGCAAAGGGGGAATATGGAGGACTGTGTTTAAGATGAAGGAAATGGTCACTTTCTGTTGGGAATGATCCAGTGGAAAGCACTGTGTGGTGACGAGGACAGGGAGGAGAATTCCTGCAGCGCTGTCCTCAGAAAGCACAGTGAGATGTGGGGAGCGAGCATGAACCAAAGGAGGGCACGGCACATGGGCACGGAGGCAGGGACACGAGAGGTTCCCTGGGAGGAACTTCTGAAAGTTCTATCATGATGCCTCCAGCTTCCTCGGTGAATCAGAAAGCATGGTCAGCACCAGAGATATAGCTCAGTGGCACAAGTACCTGCCTGGTAAGTGCAAGGTCCTGAGTTCAATTCCCAGTACTGAAAAAAAAAAAGAAAAGACAGAAAGCATGGTCACCAGCTGAAACTGAGCAACAGAGGGGGTGTTAAAGATTTGATGAGGAAGAAGAGGAACTGAAATCACTGCCTAGAAAGATAGAAAATTCTGTACAATAAGAAAATACAGAAGAGTAGATAGGCAAACCCATGGCCCACTTACAGTAAGTGGTCATTAATCTGAAGTAAGACTAAACAACATAGGTAAGTGTTTTGCCTGAGCCAGATTCAACTGCAGGGCAACAGGCATGGAGAGGTGGTGAGTGGGATTTCGCCAGGGTTGGAATTTAGCCAAGAGAGTACAACAGATCAAAGAGGCCAGGGAGGGAGGGTGTGCATGAACACATGATAATGACGATCAATCAAGCAGTTTAATCTGCTAAACATGGACATGAGCTCATGTGGAGGGCTGTGGGAACAGTTGAAATGTAATAGCATAAGTGGATGGAAGTAGGGCCTTCATGTGCATTTGTGAAGTTTGCTCCCTGTCCTAAAACATGCAACTGAAGGGGCAAGGGAGCCCTGAAACCCAGTCTGTGTGCTGGCATGGGGCCTGGCATGGGGTTGCCTTGGCCAGAGAGAACACCTGCTCCCAATTCACTCACCCACACGGGTCAACACACCAGAGAGCAGAGACCCTAGACTGAAGATCCCAGTGGGACCAAAGGATTGTAGGAAACAGGCTGTGCAGAAAGTGAACTATAAAGGTGAAAATGGTTGTCAGAGAGCTGAATGTTTGTCACTGAGATTCTGGCAAGACTGAAGTTAAGGGCAAGCAAGAAGTCTTCCAGGGGGCAGGGGGATGTGACTGACTAAGAGATAAGATGAAGAAGAGAATTGGGGGAGAGAAAGTCAGGATCCTTCTGCATGTTTATGTAGACCCCTAGCAACTACAAAAGAAGCAGTGATGAAGGAATGAGAGTGAGTCGTGAGCAAAAGTCTTCAGGAAACCAGGCAGAATGATCCGAGGTGTGCTGCTCGGCGGCAGCACCAGGGGGACTTGTGGGTGCCTAAGCTGGTGCCCCGGCAGGCATGGCTGAGTGGGTTTAGAGAGAAGAAGAGTGAAAAGTGTAGAGGAGAAAATGGGAGGCAAAATAACGGCTCTACCTCACCTCCAGGCCCAGGAGTAAGAAAAGAAAGACGAAGAAAATAGTAACCTTTCAAGAGAGCTGAAAGGGAAGCAAGAGACTTGGAAGGAACAAGGCCGTGGAGAATGATCAGTGAAGTATTAAGCAGTGTGGAGTGTGTGCAGACAGCTGACCTTAAATTCTAAGGAACCAGCAGAGTCCTTTAAGGACGAAAGACACAAGGTTGGGGGGAATTAGAGCCTGGCCATGACAGCCCAGGCCTGGGCTTCATCATGGGTGGTGTGGTAAAAGTACGCTAGTGGCCCCACAGCAGCTGAGGAGGTAGGGAAGACATAGTGTTCACATGAGAGCGGTCCTTATGGGAAGCTGAAGCATTGGACAGCACTCTTCTGACTTCCACTGACAAGACCTCCAGGACAGCAGAGGATAGTCTGACTCTTTTGATCATCTAATGCAGATCCAATAGATCCACTAGAGCTTTCTGCGATGACAGAAATATTCTGCATCTTCGCTGTCCAGTATGCAGCCCTAGCCTCCATGTGTACAGCACAGATCTAACCCCAATCATACGCCCAACCTGTTTGACCATTCTCTCCATTACTTATTTGTTCACCAAGAAAATCTTTCTCAAAGTAGAAGGTATGCAAAGCAGTTGAAAAGCCCAAGGGAACCAGCACCTGCTCCTTTTGAATACACTGAAGTCTACATCTCCAGAGAAATAATCAGAGATGATAATTAGAAACGGGCACATATTATCACAAAGCTTAAGCTTAATAAAGTTCTAGAACAGATTATTGGAGCACTGATTCCTGACCCAAGAATATGCTGAAGAAGCCAGTATTGGCTCACGAACAACATGGCGGGGGAATCTTTCTAGGGACCATTTTCCAGTCACTCCACTCAATGCCCTCCTGATGCCGAGAGCACGCTTCTGCCCCGGCCATGAGCCCTTATCCCAGAAACAACATGGCATCCAAGGGAGCCACAGAGGGGAAGGGCAACCTCCGCCTAGAGAACTCCTCTCTCAGGGGAGCATCAGAGACATTCTGCCCTTCCTGACCCAGTAAGCAACGAACAAAAGCAAGTACAAAATGGGTTTGGAATAATTCAGTCAGCAATACCAGATGGAATGATTTCCATTCCACCACTGCACACATAGGACACCGGGGACAGAAAATGAGAAAATAGAATCGGTTTTTGTTTTTTTTCAAATGCTTCATTGGAAGAGATAAAAACATCATTTTCCCCCTTTTCCAGGGGGTTTTAGTCCTCTCCCAGTGGTAGCCACTTACAGCACTGCACCAGGACATTCATCCTCCTGGATCCCAGAGCTAAGCACTGCTCTTCAGCAGACAGCAAGGCAAAAGGCCTAAAGAACGGGGGATAGAATTTTGAAATCTACCAATGAGCCACAGAAGAGGCACGAGGTTTTCTTTCCCTTTAGGGAAGCACGTATTTTTCCTGTCTCCAGGGGAACAAAG
Source organism: Chinchilla lanigera (assembly GCF_000276665.1). Lineage (NCBI taxonomy): Eukaryota > Metazoa > Chordata > Mammalia > Rodentia > Chinchillidae > Chinchilla > Chinchilla lanigera. The sequence continues at coordinate 2,089,985 of NW_004955500.1, read as the reverse complement.
CTGTCTGGGAACGGTGCACGTGTTGAATCACCCCTTTTTCTCTCAAACGTGGCATCTCCCACATCTCCACCACTGACCCCTGCGGCGGACATGGCTTAATGAGTCAGTAAGAACTAACCTCCAAGCGCTATTAAGTCCCAGGGAGCACAGGCCGAGAAACATCTGTCTACTCTGCTCCATGGTGATATCACACACTGGACATGATTTCTGGGCTCCAAGAGTTAGCTATGCAGCTAATAAACTGAATGCCAGTGACAGGGAAGTCTGTGGAAGCTGACAGAAAGCAGTCTCCATTACTCAGCTGCAGTGTTATACTATTGACTGCAGAAAAGCCAGCGTTCTCTTGCTCTGCTGTTATGGAAAAGGTACCAATTAGTTTCAGTGGTGAAATTTTCTCTCAGCATAACTAAAATCCTAGCTACCACATACTAAGTATTTGTTATGGATCAGGCATCATAGTAAGCATTTCAGGTGCACTTTCGCCTATAACCCTGGAACTACTTATAATATTGACACTGTTAAATGATAAGCAAACTGAGACTCAACCCAAGTTTTGGTATGACCTTACCCTAGTTGGTCAGTGATGGACTCTGAATCTCTTAATTATCTGGCCCCTGAATCTCTTAATTATCATGATACTGTTGAATAAACAGTGTCCAAGGTGAAGGCATTAATCAACCTCCTCAGTGTGAAGGGCAACCCCTGCATCAGGCTGACTTCTGTCATCAAATCCCATAAAAATAATCCCGCATAGTCCTCCACCACTGCACACCATGTACTTAATTGTAAAAAGGTTGGGCATGGTGCCACACACCTGCAAAAAGGTCTGAGGCTATAACAGCAAAAAATACCCACTATTGTCTGAATCCCAGGTTTGATCCTCAGCACTTACGGAGTCCTTCTCCCCTGCACTCAAATTAATGATGTTATTTGTATTTGTCGCTAGGCTAATCTACCGCTCTGCAGGAAGTCACAGTTATTCTCAGTTGCTACTTTAAATAAGTCTCTAGGTTCAAGATCATTGCCAGTTTGTTCTTAAGAGGTTTTCAAAACCAGGGAACACACCAGAAGACCAAAGATAGAAAAATATTGTGCCCGTGACCATGAAATTTCATGGAGAAATGGAATAATGTATTAAATACCAGACATTTACTAAATGCTAGTCATTTGTCCAGCACTGTGACAAGCCTTTTCAATAACTTACCTTGTTTATTCCTCACTTCAACTCTTCTAGGTGGATACTTCTCCACCTTACAGATGACAAAAGCAATACTCATGGAGCAGACAGAACTTTCCTGTATCACCCTGATAAAAATGAAGAGCTTCAAGCTTCTTGCCTTGGATTGAATGTTTCTGTTTCCCCAAAACTCGTATTTTGAAACCTAAATCCCCAGTGAGGTTATATTTGGAGGTAGGACCTTCAGAAGGTAAGTAGGTGATGAGAGGGAAGCTCTCCAAATGGACTTAGTGCCATGTAAGAGAAACTAGGGTAAGGCTTGCAACAGATTCTCCACCCCACCCTCTCTCCTGTCCTCTCCTCCCCCTCCACTCCCCCTTCCCCTCTTGCTTCCCTCTCCTGTTTTTCTCCTCTCTTCTCCTTCTCTTCTTTCCTCTCTTTTCTGCTCCTTCGCATGAGGAAACTGGATGGCTGTCTGCAAACCAGGAAGATGGTTCTCACCGAGCAGTACACTCAGCTTCAGGACTGTAGGAAATAATGCCCACTGTTTAAAGCACGGAGTCCATGTGTACAGTTCTAGCAACTCAAACTGACCAAGCACTTGGCAGTGATTATAGACTCTGACTCACAGGCTGAATCCAAAGTGCAAGTGTGGACCAGGAAATGGGTCTGAATCTCACAGCAAATTTTGCAGGGGAGCACTGAAACGGGTTGTCCTTGTCCTTTCTTTCACAGTCTCATACTGCTCAGCAGTGCGGACACCATAAATACCTCTAATTGGCAAATTCAGAATTATATCAGGAAATAGGTGAGCTGGAGTTAAATTGTTGCATGTAGATTTATAAAGCCAATTATGTAACTAGGGTGTGCAAGATAACCAAGTGAGTAATGACTCATTTAAAGCTTTCTTTTAAGAGCTAAAATAGTTTTTCAAGATACCATTTGTGCATATACAGCATCAAAGAGAATCTCACTCTACATGCAGAGCGTTAGGATCAAACCTTTGGGTTGTGTCTGAAGGAGATGTTCAGACTGACATTATTCACAAGCAAAGCAGCCAAATGGCAAAAAGTGTGGAAACGATGCCATATAAATTGCATAATCTGAAGATGGAATAAATGAGTCAAAAAGGGAAAGATTCCAGAAGCTAATGTATGTCCCTGTGTATAGACATAGAGATTTGACTTGGTTTTTGGGAAACCAGAATAAGGACCGCCTGCTGGAAGCTGAGTGGGCGAATTGCTGTGCTGTTTTAGAGCACACACCAGCAAGGTTCCTGTGACTGGCCCAGCCCAGTGAGTGATGGATGAACTAGTAAATGAAACGTCAGCACAGAAGCTAAATGACCCTCTCTCAAGGTACAGCACACAAAGGATCTCAGACTTGGTGAAAGGCTGGCTTTCCCTGAGTCCAGTTGCTCAGGGTTGTTCTGAGGGACTGGTACTCCTTTTGCTGATTCTAAGGAACCTGACTTGTGCCATCATCTTTCTCTGAGGCATCTTTCCCTGCACCGGATGTGTAAGGTCCTCAGGGACCAAGCATATGAGAAGACTGCGTCTTCTAACTCCCTGTCTCCCTCCCAAGATACCTAACAGTGCTGCATTAACCCCTAGCTGAAGGACAACCTGGAAACTGATCAAAGGTCATGTAGCGCAAGAGGAAGGTCACAAAGCCACAAAGAAGACCAAAGCTAGAAAGTCCCTGCAGAGGCAGGACACACACACACAGGCCAGGTGGCAGCAATGTCCCCAGGGATCCCCACTAGCCCTTCCCTGGTGAGGATTTGTATGGAGAGAATCTATAAAGCAAGAAAGTGGAGTTCCCATGCCCCAGGTAGTGCCCCAGATACACAACTTATGTGAATTCTTCCCTCTCCCATCAGCCCTGTGGGCTAATGCACCTCCTAGACTAGGAAACTACAATTAAGGAAGTGGTAGTAATTTTCTCACGATCACATAACAAGTAATCGTGGGGGCGGGATTAGAACCCCGGCACCCCAACAGTGGGCTCCTCACCAAATTCCTCCTCTACAGAGACGGAAATTTGCACCTGCACCCTCTCTTCTTGAGTGAAACTGAGAGGCAGCCAACACCTAACGTCGAGCACGAAACGATCAATGAGAAATTGTTGAATTCAACTAGTTCTTTAAGACACTTGGGCTTGATTAGACTAACCAGGGCGCTCAGTACTAGAGATCTCCAGATGCACCCTCAGGCTCTTGTTTAATCCCCAGCATAAAATCTGCTTGTCCTCCACATTCCACTGTGTCTTTGTGGTTTTGATTTTATTGGCACATTGTTGTTATTTAGCCGGTGACACGCAATCATTTATGTAGACTTATGCAAACCAAAGATAAACGTTAAGGCCCAAGTTTGTGGCTGCCTGTGGGTGCTTCATTGAAAAACTAAAACAAGCTTGTCAGCTGATAACTGAGTACAAGAACTTCAATTAGACTGTTTCCCCAATATCTGTTCAATCGTCAAGTCTTCTGTAAGAAAGGTTTAACTCTCAAGAGAGAATGGCTAGAGAAATTTGGCTGAAAACCTCAAACTAAGAAAAGCTCAAGTTTGCAAGGGTTCAGAGTGGACAAGGCCTGAAGATGTGGAGGCTGAAGGATCCAGGCCTGCAGCCTGTGTCCCGCTGGGGCAGGGCCTGAACTGGACTTCTGCAGGACACAGTACAAACGGCCAGCAGGGTAGCCGGTGGGTGTCCTAGGGGAGCAGGAGAGGGGGTTCGGCCCTCGCCCTCCATTCAGCTGCTCTGGGCTGCTACAGGGCAGATCCCACCAGCTGAGTGAACCCCAGCAGCTGTGCTAGCCCCGGGCTCCACCCGACACAATGCACCGGGCAGCCAGCCAGCTCCAAACCGGCTGTTTTTTGTGTGATGAATCAGCTTGGGGACTCGGAAGGGGGCGTGGCCATGTGTAGGAGGTCTCTAGACTGCATCGCACCCTTAACACAGCCATCCTACTTCGCCTCTCAACAAGAAGGCCCACTCTCAGATTTAACTATGACAAACTGTGCTGCTATAAACACGGGTGCACACATATCACTGTGGTGTGATGTTTTCAGTTCTGGAAAAAAAGAAAAAGAAACAAAAACAAAAACAAAAACAAAAAAGAACAAAAAAAGAATGCCTACTCCCACCCACAACACAACAAGGGACAAACCAGACAAAATAAGTTACTTTTTCAACCTATGTTAAGGAAACACTCCGAAAAGCAGGCCCAAATTTACATGTGGCAATAGACTGGAAAAAATTGGAAATAACCGAAATAGCCAACGGTGGGAATCTGGTTAAATAAATTATAATACATCGCCAGGAGTAGTGGTACACATCCTATCATCCTAGCACTGTGGAGACTGAGGCAGGAGGATCACAAGTTCAAGCCCAGCCTTGATGATTTAGCAGCTTAGTGAGATCCCATCTCAAAATTTAAAAGGGGCTAGTAGCTCAATGCAAAGTCCTGTGTTTAATTCCCAGTACTATAAATAAATAAATAATAAACCAGCTGTGGTGGTGCACACCTGTAATCCCAGGATTTAGGAGGCTGAGGCAGGAGGATCTTTGCAAGTTCGAGACCAGCCTGGGCTACAAAGTGAGCTCAAGCCCATGAACTGCATAGTAAGACCCTGTCTCAAAAAGACATAAATAAATAAATAAAAAGTCTAGTATATCCATTTGAAGTCATACAAATAGCCATCTTTAAAGGCTATGATAAGCAAGGATACTGAATGGTTTAGAATTTTTTAAAACATTAAGTAGGGGCAAAGAAAATGTTACAAGGTAAAAATATAGTATACCTTCAAAGTTTTAAAAGAAACACAGTCCATGCAAACAATCTGAAACACACCAAAATGTGAACCATACTTATCTTTGGATACTGATTCATGGTGGCTTTACATTCTTTGTATTTTCTATAAAATTCACTTTTGGCAAATTTCTACAATTAAACACACATCTCGTCAAGTTCCAGCCAAAAGAACAGTAGTTCAGTGTTAGGAATTTAATAGAGGGGACTATCTACGAAGGTTTTACAGGAGATAGACAGTAACAAGGGCCAAGTTTGGCCTAAAGAGCCTTCTGGTTTTAAGCTTCACTCCAAGGTTTCTCTGTGCATAGTGAACTGGAACCTAATTTGATATTAAACAGACTGTAACCTACTCTTGTAAGAAGTAGCTGAATCTCAGCCAATCACAAGCCAGCAAACTACGTTCAGACAAGACAGCCATGCACTGTAACCTGCCAGGCTTCCTCTGTACCTCACTTCTCTTTTCTGTGCGACACTTCTCTGACTATAAAAATAACTGACACATGTGAGTGCCGGGGAGGACTCTGAACCATCCTAGGTCCGGATGACTACCAGGTTCTAGAGTCACAAATAAAACCAAGTAAAATCTGTAAGATTAAATTTGTTGTAAGCTTGTATTTCAACAAACAGAAGAGTGACACAGTCTAGCAATTGGTGACATCAAGAAATGGAGGAAAATGGGCAGAGCTGGCAGCCGGAACTCTCAATGGAGTTTGTGGCTGTCAGATGAGGAGCCTCAGCCACTTCGGAGTAGCACTCGAAGCAAAGAGGGAAAGAAACAGTGACTCTCCAGCACTGCAGGAGCTGAGCCTGAAGCCACCGGCAAGGACCCCGAAAAGGTACTTGGAAGAGATAGTCACCCGCTCGGCAGAGCAGCGCAGGGGAAGGGTGCGTGGGTCTGAGGGCAGACCACAGGTGCCTGGTGCAGCACTATTTCTTTAGCTATGAAAAACAATAAATGATGCGCTTTTAAAGAAAAGAGAACAGGAAGGCACACTTTCAAACATTTCTTCCTTCTTCTTGCAATTCTGAAGATCCCATGAAACCTTGTTTGTGTGTGGTAGAAGCACACACAGTGAGAATAAACACTGTCAGGATGCCGATGGTGTTGGGAGGAAAATCCATAATTCAAGTCTTTCTGCTTGCCTGTCAGATTCTCACCCCAACCTTCAGCCACCCCATGCTTCCAAGATCCCCCTATTTCTTCCACATGAACTCCCAAGCATGCCCTACCTGTTCCCTGAGCACCCCCAGAGGGTCCCTCTTGCTGTTGGAAAGTAGAGGCTACCTTGACGGAGTCAGTGCTGAAGTTGAAGGAAAGGTATTTAACTGCTTTAATTATTCCACAGGGCTCATGTTCGGAGACCTACAAATCTTTTAAGTAAGTTCAAATAATTTGTAATCAAAACTTGAAATTAACCCAACACTGTACTTGGAAGTAGGAAACACAAAGAACACTAAAACCAGATCCTTTTCCACCGAGAGCAGATAAAAGATTTTTCCGATCACTCAGGACAAACATGTCGGAGCTTCCTGGTAAATCTCCCCATAAACCCTTCTGGCTCAGACTTCAAGACAGATGCTGTCCTGCCACTGCTCATGATCCTCCCGAAGCGACTCTCCTAAGCCATTACTACCCATCACCTGCATTACCACAGCAGCCTCCTAACTGGTCTCTCTGCTTCCACACTTGCCCTGCCCTCTACTCCCCACAGTCTGTTCATGACACATCAGCCAGTGATCCTTTGAAAACATAAGAATGACTGTCTCTACTCTGCTCAACTCTTCCAGTACTCACCCAGTTCCCTGGAGGCCCAGGCCTGCTCCTGCCTCAGTGCCACTGGAGGTGCTGCTGCCTCACCTGTAATGTTCTTCCTCCAAATAGCTGCAGCGCTCCCTCGTTCTCATGTCTTGGTGCTGCACACCTGTAATCCCAGCACTAGGAGGCTGAGGCAGGAAGATCGCTGTGAGTTCAAGACCAGCCTGGGCTACAAAGTGAGTTCACGGTCAGCCTGAACTGCATAGTGAGACCCTGTATCAAAAAGACAAAAAAAGACCACCAGGAAAGTCCTTCTTGAGTCCTCTAAGACCCTTCCTTTTCCTTCTCCATTTTATTTTTCCTTCTTCCATCTTTATTTTTCCTCTTAGCCTTTATCACCTTCTAATCTGCTACATAATTTGCTCCTTTAGTACCTGCCTTGTCCTACCAGAATAAGAACATCCCTCAAGAAAGAGCCAGGATCTCTGTTTTGAACTGTAATGCGTCTGCATCACATCAAAGAGTGGCTACACATGGTAGGTACTCAGTCAGCACTTGGATGATGTGCACAGATAAATTGATTGAACGACAAAAGCAGAAGAAGGGAAGCCTTGTGGAGAAGGGAAGCCACCTGAGCCTGGCCAGTCTGGTGCCTGGGGAGTCCAGGAAGAAGTTTCTCTCCCCCAGATCCTCAACCCTCTCCCTCAACCTCCCCAGGAAACCTCCTTCCATTACCCTCCTTCCTTCTTTTTATCTTAATCCCTCCCCTTCTGGTGGTTCTTTTCCCTGAAACCAAAAGCATGCTCAGATGTCCCCATCTTCCAGGAAGAAAGAAGAAAAACTCCTTAAATCACTTACTTGCCACCTACCTGTGGTTCTTCTCTTTCTGATATAACCAAAGTTCTAGTTTACTTCACATCCTATGTATTTTTCAGCCTCTGCAACCTGGTTTTCACCCAGAGCAGCTACTGAGTTGCTTTCATCTTTTTGTGGCCAGATTCAGTGAAAACTTTTGAATCCTTTGCTTTTTTTTTTTTTTTTTTTTGGAGTAGGAAGAATTTACTGAAAGAAAACTTAAATCTAAAAGGACAGAAGCAGGTCCCAAGTGAGTGACTCACTGACCCAACTTTTCAAGGGTGTTTTATTTAGCAAACAATGAGGTGAGGCGGGTTCAAGGTGAGACAAAACTATAGTCCACTAATAAGAGTGAGCTAGGGAGGATTTGGTCCCCCACTGAATGTGATTGATGCCTATTTAGAATATCAATCACTGCTGTTCATCTCTAGGGGAAGTATGTGGGTGTAGTCACTCCTCTTTTTCTTGAAGCCTGGCCTTCAGTGAATGTGCCTCCAGCCACAATTGTCTTCCATGCTGAGGACCCAACCCTGTCTAACTGCCTGTAATATTTATAACTAACTTAGCTGTCTAAGTCATTCCCCCCTCTGAAGAGCTACCCCTGACTATAGTCAGGGGAGAAGGGGCCTAGTTTCCATCTCTCTGCTTCCAGCTGAGAAAGGGTCAGTGTAGCGGACAGCACAGTCAGGGGCCTTCTCCAGAGAGCTAATCTAATGGGCCTCAGCTAGAAGTCATGTTACAGTTTAGCAGTTATGAACTCTCTTTACAAGTCAGTCTGGTGGGTCCTGGAAGAAGGAATCTAGCACAGTTGTCATTGGTTCCATCTGTACGATCACTTGGAGTCTGGCAGCCTCTAGGCAAGAATAAACAAATTTTCCAAGAAATTATAGCATGTATAATCAAAGCATGAGCACTAGAATGGAGAGGCAGGCTGCGTACAAAGCCAAGTCTAGAAACTGTTCTTAAGGGACTGGAGTAACAATTGTAAGCCACTGGCTTAGACCTCTCTACTGATGGAATCTGATATTTTGTCATAAGTCTCCCCAGTTTTAGCTGTATGAAGATGAGGAATTTGGTGGTTTGGGAAGACAATTCTAGCTAAAGAATTTAAGGATTCTTGTTTTTTTTTTTTTTTAAAAAAAAAGATTCCTGTTGGGCTATTATAGATTCTACTGTAGTTTTTGTTTTTGTTTTTTAATGACCCACAACAGTGATCAGCTACTGGAGTAGCTAGAAACTGTTGAAAGGGGTCAGCAATTAGAGCCCCTTTTTATATCTAGCTTACTACTATGGTGTTGTTTTTATACATGTTTTGGTTACACTTTTCTGCTGAGTATTTAAGTTAAAGTGAGACCTGTGTTAATTAAAATTAACCTCTTGCTGTCTATTAAGGTGAGTTAAGTCTCCTCAGGAGACTTTAGCATCATGTATAGAGCCTTTCAACTCCTCTGTCAGTGTCAGCTGTCAAGATGCATCACAGCCTTGCTTGACTATGTTACTTTCTGTGAAAGCATGGGAGACTTTTCCTTCTTGGTGACCCTTCTTTGGCACACTGTACACTGGTTGATTCTTGTCCACGGAGGTCCAGTAATCTCCCTGCTCAGGAGGTTGGGTGACTCACCAAAACTGAAGGATTTTGTAGAAAAAGTTCTCTCATGTCCTGGGTCACTGATCTTGGAGGGTCAAGGCCAAAATATTGGCTGTCCTCTTAACCCAGTTACCTTTCTAGTTCCAGTCTCTAAACTTTACTTGTTGAACACCCTGACATTAGTATTGTAGTGGGGGCAGTTGAGTTCAACTATTATAATTTCATCTAGATAGCAAGCACTTCAAAATATAAAGTATAGCCAGAGGACTGCTATTTCATATAAACTATGGTTGTTTTATCATTTGAACATTCCCCGAAGAATGTTAACAAACAAAAATTATAAAAGTTTTACAGAGAAAACTTGAGATCAAGAGCCACACATAGTTTGTAAGCATAATAATCATATTATCTTTGAAACACATTTAAGTGTTTTTCTTAACACAGAATAGACTTTTAGTCAATCATCTCTATCTAGTACATAAAGAAGTTCTCCCTTAATTTTTTATCCTTTAATGGGATGTCAATGAAGAAATGTGACATTGTCTGGACTGCTCAGTGTCTGAGCATCCTTAAGTGTAGTGACACATATATAACACCATATAAGTTTTAAAAAAACTGTCCTCTGGTCTTATGCTGGGTTGAGATATACCTCTTATCACAAGTAGCTGGAGCACAAGAGACAGGCAGAGATCTGAGTCTAAAAAAAGGGTTATCACCATAAGCAATCCCAGTTTTACATTTTAGAAGACGTGTACACCCGGAAAGTATGAATAAGTTTCATACACTATGAGATTAGCAACAATGAGTTTCATAGCTATATGGGAACCTTTGTCTCTTGATTTAGTTTTTATTGAGAGCATCTTTTAATAAGGAAAACTTAAGAAAAATAACAAAACCTTATTTGTTTTGCCCACAGAAGACAACCTTTTGGTGCTGGCCACTGTAAACATATTTCAGGTCTTCACTTACCTGCCCCTTTGCACCCATTTGATTCTCCACACTGCGTGAAACCATCCATTACTGTTTCTCTAACTCTGTTCCCCACAGTCCCCACCCATCCTCTGCACACTTTATCCCTTCTGCTCGCAGCTCCAGGATGGGTGCTCCCCACACTTCTCTCTTCGTCCTTGCTGCCTCCCATCTGGCATACTTTTGTTCTCCAATCTTGCCCATTCCTATGACTTCGGTTACAGACCACACCCTGGCAACACCCAAGCTTATCCCCCCAGCCCTGATGTCTCATCAGCATTCACAACTGTATTCACTGCCAACTTGCATGCAACAAAAGCACCTGACACCCCAGATATTAAAATCTCTTCGCCTTTCCTCCACACTTGCTCCTGGACCACCCATCTCCTTCTACTGGATTAAGCCAAACACTGCCACTCATTCTTGCTTCCTTCTTTTTGATAAACCACTCTAAATCTATCCTAACTTTTTAACATGTCACATATTCATGCCTTTGTACTCAGTCCCACTGTCATTTCCCTACACTCAACTTCCAGCATTTCCCTACTACTCTTGGAGCCCAAGTCTGTCCCCTCTAACACATTATCCATCTGTGCTATGGTGATTTTTATAAAAGGCAAGCCTGGAAGATCTTCAACTGGCTTCCCTTAGTATAAACAATTCACAAGCTTCTTGGTGGAACATCAAAGCTGTCCGGTCTTACCTCTCCATGCCCTTGTACCCTTTCCTTCCTCTCTCCCCAAGTATATCTTCTGGTGCTTTGCCAAGGCCCTGGTGAACTACCTGCAGTTCCCCTAGAGACACAAGATCTCTGTCTTATCTGCATATAGCCTCCAACCCACCTTGGCCAGTGCTCAACCATTAGGCGATCAGGCTCCAGAGTGAAAGTGCACAGTTTTGGAGTCAAGTCCCACCCCTTACTAGCAATGTTACTAGCAAATTAGTTAAGGGTTACATACAACATACTTAGAACCATTCCTAACCATAGAAATACTCTACACATGGTGGTAGTTGTGGATATTAATTTCTGTTTACCTTGTTGTTAGCTATTTGCTACAGCCTCCAGAAAGACTTTTCCAACCTGTTAGTTCTAGGTTAGGAGCTTTCCAACCATTCCGTACATTTCTCTTTCCCAGCTCATCCTATATGCTACAGTTCATGTGTCCCCCTCTCTCATGAACTGTGAGCCCCATGAGGGCAGGAACTGTCTTACCAGTGGTAATATCCCCAGCACTACTTCAGCACTCAACCAAAACTGCTCCTAGAAGACGGTGAGAGGTAAAAGAGCTCAGGCTGGAAGGAGTGGCACTATGAACAGAAGGCAGAGTTCTGAGTTCCAAGACAAGGTATCTGCCATTGGATGGAGCCCAAAGAATGTCCCCAGAGACTGGGGAAGCCCAACACTTATAAATACTTCTCCAACTCCCACAGTTAGTTGATTAGGAATTGTTTCAGCTGCTAGTAAAAGAGATCTGGGCACAGAGCCTTCAAAAATCCAGGAATGTGTTTCTCACCTAAAAGCAGCTCAGAAGTGAGTAGCCTACAATTGGTGGGAGGCTGCAGGGTCATTAACCTGCTCTCCTCCCCTTCCCCCTGTTCTTCCCTTTCCCCCTCCCCCTCCCTCTCCCACTCCCTCGCCTTCTCCATCTCTCTGCCCATGGGTGCAGTAACCAGAACACTAAGATGCCCTTGCAAGTCCTCCCCTAGAATAACTCTCTCCCCTATGAATAAGATGGATCTCACTCTGTGATTAGGTTGCACTACAAAAAAAGTGAAGAGGCTTTGCAGATGTAATGAAAGCCCCAAATCAGTTGACTTTAGCACTCTTGATAACCAGGTAAGCCCTCAGCAGGGCATGGGCTCACCCTAAAGCAATAGAGTCCATGGGGTAAGCCTCAGAGAGGGTCTCCAAGCTTCACACGCAGCCTTTAAGAAGAAAGCTTTCGTGTGTGAGAGAGCCCTTCAGCCAGGATAATAAGGACAGGCTGTGGGACCTAAGTGAGATCTGCAACCAACAGACGGCAAGTAAACAGAGCCTCATTCCACTACATCCAGCAACTTTGTTCTGCCACAATCTGAGTGTGCCTGGAAGAGGAGACCATGCTCCTGCTGAGAATTCAGCCAAGCTCATGCCTGCATTTCTACCTTGGGAGTCCTTCAGCAGAGAACTCAGCTCCCATGTACCCCAGCCTCACACCCACAGAAACCAAGACAGTAATTCTGTGTTGCTTTAAGCCACTAAATATGTGGTAAATGGTCACTCAGTGATAGATAACTAATGCACTATGTGCTAGGCACTAATACATTAGATGCACATAAACAAAGATGCTGTACTTCCATTCCCAAGCACCTCACAGTGCAAGTGGCTGTTGAAATTCCAACATCTGCACGCCCAGCTGCAGGGACAAAGAAGGTAGAAAAGCCAACAGGGGAGCTCCTCCTCACTCAGTAATGCCCCACCCCCCGCTCCTAAGCAGCATTCCTATAAGTCCCAGCAAAAATGTCACCCAGCTCTCCTCCACAGACAGACTCCAGGAAATACATGGCTGGGAAATCCACTGTTGTTAGTGAGGCATCTCGTCACCTTCAATAGCATAAAGAAGGGAGATTGGCTACTATGTAGGCCACTGTCATAGAGACTAAAGCCTTACAGGTTAGGGACTTGCTTGCCCATGTTTCTGAGCCCCCTCATGGCCAGGTGCACTAAGTCCTGCCCCCAACATGATGCGCTCTCAGGAGCAAATAGTCCCGTCAAAGGCCAAAGTTTTGACCTTTAGCCGGCTGCCCATTTCTTCACCATTCTGCAGAAATCCTTGCCTTGTCTTTCCTTCCCCTCCACTCTTGTGGCCCCAAACACAAGTGCTGGTCACACCAGACCCATTTACACCTCCTTGGGAGGGAGAACATTGCTTTATAACAGGAGTTTTTCACTGATCAGAGTTTTTACAAAGATCAAAGGAGAAGAATAAACACTGGGGGACAGAGGAAGAGGAAACAAGAATTCTATAGGAAAGGACAGGACATAGCATTATTGAATGAAAGAGATTTTACTCACATCATGAAGGCAAAAGTAACCGGACTGGACAAAAATGGGGATATAGAATAATAATGGGTAAGAGCAGAATTGATCTTAAGACAAAGTATGCAGAGGACCAAGGATGTTTGCCAAGGCAGACCAGAAATTTGGGCTCTAGAAGAGCTGGAGGGGAAATGCAGCCCATCAGTCATGGTCAGCAGGACCCAAGAGTTATTTAATCCAGCAGAGGTGGTACAGACACAACTAGATATTCTGCAATGGTCAGGAAGTTGGGGGTAACAAGATCTGGGAGATGTCTACATATAGAATAATGAGTAATATGTGGGTGCAATAAATACTAATTGCTTAATTCTTCTGTGGGGTGAAATATTTTGAAAGTGGAAGTGATAATCATCAGTGTCCCATCTATGTAATTATGGAACACCATTTCCCTTACCACTAATGAAACCAATGAATTTCTAGACCTGTTGCATTTCCTAGTCTTTGTTGATCTTGTAAGGCCAGATCCTTTAATCCCAGGTATTTCCTTCAGGAAGTAAATTCCTTTCATGTGACAAAATCTGCTCTAGGTCATGTGCAAGAATTGGATGATAGCACATTCAGATGAATCTGAAATGCTATGCTGTAATTTTCAAAACTGAGTTGCCAAACCATGTCTCAATGCCCTGTCTACATAATAACTACAGTATAGGGGCTGGGGATTTAGCTCACCGGCAAAGCGCCTGCCTGGCGAGCGCAAGGTTGTGAGTTTGGTTCCCGGTACCGGAGAAAAACCAAAAAAAAAAAAAAAAAAACTACAGTATTATACTCATGAGCATACACATCGCTTGCTAGGCACCAAAAACACAGTATTACATAGAACATAAAACTGCAAAGATTAGTAAAGCCAGTACTCTTCATTATGATATTATCAGCTCCCCACAACAAAAGCAAAAAACTAAGAGCAGAAAGCCAGGGAGTGGTTAGGAACACAGGTTCTAACGTGAGAGAGCCTGGGGTTGATCTCCAATTCTGGGCTTCGTAACACAAGGCATTATTTAATCTCTCTAAACCTCAGGGCTCTTTAAATACATAAAATGGAGATAACAATAGTACCTGCCTCATGGGACATTGTGAGGGGGAAATGAAATAATGCATTCCAAGCTCTCAACGCACCGCCTGGTTTAATAAATGTGAATGACTATGATTCAGAGAGCTGCCTCAAGTCTCCTTTTTGCTATGGCTCTGAAGTGCTAACTTGTAATTCCAACATGCTCATTTCCTTCCATCTAAATGTGCAGGCCACAGCAACATCCACCAGCCCACGTGAATTACTGGAACAGGAAGGCATCTAATAAACAGCGGATTCCGCCAAGGATGTACAAGGAAGGAAGGAAGCATCAGACCCTCGGGCGAAAGCATGCCTAGTTGAGAACCAATGTCCTGCTCTGAACTTCTCTTTCTACACAGGAGCAAACCGAGGCCCAAAAATGTAAAGAATTTTCTAGGGTCACAAAGCCATCTCCAGAATCTGCTACTGACAGACGGGCTTATACCTGAGACCGGGAACCAAACATCTTGACTCTGATTGCACAATTTTGGCACCGCTTCGAGCTGCCTCGTGGAATTTAACAGGCATTTCCTGAGGAACCACAGTAGGGGTCACGGAGAAGAACAAGATGGCAACCGTGCCAAAAATGTATCTCAGTCCAATCAGGGAAACACAAATCGGCGGTGTTAAGAATTCTCGAGGAAGTGCCAACAAGTGCTAAGGAGTCACAAGTGCTGCTTCTAACTCATGTAACTCCCGTGGGAAAATGTGGAGTTTCTAATAGACTTTATGTTTGTTTGTTTGTTCCTGTACCGGGAATCGAACTCACGACCTCATGCTTGCCAGGCAGGCGCTGTACCGCTGAGCTAAATCCTTAGCCCCCTCTAACGACTTTGAAGGCTAAGGATCAAGCCCATTCTGGGTAGACTAAATCATTTGAGCCAAGGCCCAGAGGTTCACAAGAGCACACACACTCACGCATCCATGGGAGAGCTGACAGTCTTCTTGATCAGATGTGGAGATGAACGATAGGGCTGAAATATCTGGGTTCCGGAAAAGCCAGCGGTGCAAAGTATCGCATAGAGCAGAGAGGAGAAAATACATCCTCGGGTGTCTTCCCAAATTAACCACTAATTAATTATCTACCTTTTGCCTACCACTCACTTTGAAAGACTGGATGCCAGAGAGAAAAACAGCAAAAATAGTTCCCGCGGGGAACTCCACTCCAAAACATTCAGGGAGTGAAGAATCTCATTTCCCTTTGCTGGATAAGTGGAAACAAATGGGAATCGAGCCGGCCGCTCTACCCAAGAGCCGAGGAGTTGTTGGGGCGAGGTGGGGGACGATGACACTTAGCCTCGCTACATTTGATCCTACTTGAGAAAAACTATGAACTTTCAGTACTTTTAAATCTCTGTTCTGCTCCAGTGAGCAATAACTCGCCATCACACTGCAAAGGTGTTGAGGTAATAGAAATAATACTGTTTCAATTTTCTTTACAACCTTCTTAAAATGTTAAAAAATGTAAGAAATAAAGAGGACAGAGGCAAAAGTCTTGCAGCAAGGACAGGCTTTATTTGTGACAGAGACCTAAGAGGGGCTGCTTGCTCCGAAGGGCTGGAATAGCAGCTCTCTTACAGGGTAACGGTTCTACATGGAGCAGCCCGGGTAGTGGAGAATGACGAATATGGAAACCCGGTGTTCTGGGATCAGCCCGTCTCTCTTAGTCCATGGTCACTGGTTTGTTTCATGTTTATGTACGCTTCCCTAGTCTTCTGCATCAGAGCGCCTCTTGATCAGGAATGGTCTGTTCTATAAACAGGACTCAGACCAGGCCAGTTAAGTAGGAGTACTGATGTTTTATAAGGCTGAAGCAATTGCGGGGGAGGGGGTCAGAACTCTGGGAAGATGTCCTTCAGGTCTTCCTTACAAAAAACAGGAATGCAGTAGAAGAATCACCTCATGGTGTTAAGCTGGTAAGCTACGGCTGTGTAATCAATCACCCCAAAACTTGATGGCATGAAACGATCATTTCACTCTGCTCAGAGATTCTGGTGGGTTAGGGCCTGAGCCCATCACCAGTGGCGGATCTCTGCTCCAAGCCATCTAGGGTCTGAGCTGGGCACACTTGAATGCTGGGGGATGGGATGAATCTTAAGGAGGCGTCTTCACTCCCTGCTGGCTGATGCTGGCGGGGAGCTGGGAGTTTAGCTCTGCCGTCAGCCAGGACATCTCCACTCGGCCCTCCTGAGCGCCACGTGTGAGTGTCCCAAGGCAGCAAGACAGGAAAAAAGTCACCAAGGTGCAAGGGGCAGACACAATGCAACAGCTGTCCATGTCACATCGCAAAAGCATATGGGAATGGAGATATCACTGCTGCTACCTTAGGATACATAATTTGTCACATGTTCCAAAGAGTGCCCTGTACCCAGTGTCCACCACCTGATTGAGACTTGTACCATAAAACAGATATTCTGTGCCGATGAAGTGTTCCCTTAGCAGGAGTTACTCATTAAAAAATAAAGTAGGATGCCATTTAAATAGCATTTTAGTTTGCAAATCCCCTTCACGGTCGAACTTGTCAGCTTTCAGTTGCTGGGACACAGTACCTGACCCTTGCAACTTTAAGGAGGAGAGGCTTATCTCGGTTCATAGTTTCAGAAGGTCCAGTCCATGGACACCATCTGCAAAGCAGAGATATCATAGTGGAAGGGTATGGGGCAGGGAAACTGTTCAATGCGTGGCATCCAAGAAGCAGAGAGCAAAGGAAGAGGCCAGGGGCCAGATACAGTCCCTAAGTTCATACCCCTGGCCCACCCAGAAACACCCAGAAGTGAGCATTACTCATTCCTGGCTACCTCTCAAGTCAGTCAGATTGAAAATCAAGATTAACCATGGCAATGGTGTTCACAGTAACCCCGTGACCTTATTTTTCTGACATCATTTTACAGACGAAAAATCCAAAATTCAGAGAAGTTATATATGAATTTAACAGAGACACTTGGAAACCTAAAGATACACTCAGAATTTGAACTCAGAATTTTGGTTTCTACAGCCTATATTAGAACTTGTATTAAAGCCTGTGTTATTTTCACTTTCTTTCAAGTAAATGATAATGAATTTATCCAATAAATCCTGATAAATTATATACATTCAATCAATAAAAATCAAATGAAGAAGTCATTCAAAAATTATTTTAATAGAAATTCCAGTCATTTATCAGAGTCCTAAGGAGATGGGACAAAAGTTAGGTTAGTTTTGATAAAACAAGAAAATCTTTTTAGGGTATAACCCTGAAGAAATGCCACGGAAGAAAATTTTGAAAGCCCGTGCTTACTGTAGAATAGGGCAGAGACTCAGTCAGTGCTAAAGAAAATATTTTAGTGTGTAGTTCAGTGTGTACTGTGTAGTTCAGTGTGTAGTTCAGTGTGTGCAGTTCAGTGTGTAGTGTGTAGTTCAGCATCAAAACAGTCTGAGCATTGAAAAAATAAAGCTGTAAAAATTATAGGTGTTTCCACACTTTGTCTTACAAAGCTTGAGAAGGTTAAAAGTTTTTATATCTATTTTCCTTTTCAATAACAACTTAAAGATGTCAGAGAAAACTTAAATAATTCCCAGTTGTGTTACAGGTAAACTCCTCTAAGGGAACTAAACATTCTTGGAACACTGAATAAAAGAGTTCTTTTCCCTGTTTAATTTTGGGACAGCTTTTTTTCCCCTTCAGTTACAGAAGGTAAATCCCGTGCATTGTGTGCCTCGCCTGGAATGTGGACAATTTCTTATCATCTTTTCCTAGTGCTGCACCCTATGTTATCCTAGGAGACATCAGATTAAATGTTTGAGGAGAGTAATTTTGTGTCATTTTTAGAGCTAATTAAACCTTTCTTAGAATTAGTTCTCTGAATATTAGTTCTACCTCAATAATACTGCACAATGGAGAGTGATCAAATGATTTAAGATCTCACTGTTCCCTCTAAAGTGTATTCAGGGACTAATAAATGAAGGAGTAAATTCTGATTCTTCAAGTGTTCCAAGCATTGACAGGGTAGGCAGAAAACTAAAACTCTGGCAAGTACTCATTAGACCCAAATCAACGTGGAAGAGGTGAAGAATAGCATCTAGATCTCTAAACTGTGATTTTTTTTCCCCATAACTTTTTCTTTCCGTATCTTTGCTTTGCCATCAAAAGCTCTTTCATGTTAAAGGAGCTGAACAGTGATCATTGATATCATTTCAGCACTTCTCCATGAGCCCCAGATAGATACTAGCACACAGAGCCAATGCATAGTTCACATAATTCAATACGCTTCTTTTTATTTCTTTGCTCAGTAGAAAAATAGTGACTCCCAGGACTATAATCCACCTCTTAAAATGGGTCATTAATGATTTACAAGGGTGATTTTTTTCCAAAGGAAGGGAAATAAAACTTCGCCTGAGTCCTCTTCAAGGCTGGCTGCTTTAAAGCACATATATGAAAAAGTCATAAAATGATGTGAATAAGCAGAACCAAATCCAGCCTCTCCCCTCGACCTTCTACAAACTGCTCTTTGTTGCTTTTTGCATCCCTTCTTCCCTACCGTCCACTACGTCTCTTCCTCCTCCTCTCAGGAGAGCCCTTCTCAGAGCGCTTCCTGGACCTGTGTCAGAGTCATTTTCTTCTGTTTCTCCGTGTGTGCAGATCAAATGTCTTCTTGGGCTGAAGCTTCCTCCAATCTGCCTAGAGACTGACAAGCATTCTAGCCTCACCTTATTGCAGAAGTATAATACAACACTATGTCACTCTAGCTGAGTTTCAACTATTAACTTTCAGCCTACCTGGGTCCCTCAAGAGACTGCAAATTGCAAAGTCCCTGGGACAAGAAGCCATGTATTATATTATTGTTATATCCCTATGGAATACATAGTACATTGCCCTCAAGTGGGTTTATTAATGTTTATAATAGCTGGTATTTATTTTTCACATATGATATGTCAGTCTTGGTTACACATTTCAAGTCATTATTTCTATTAATTTCCATAAGAACTCCATGTATGAGTCTTATGATTATCATTCACACCTTTCAGGGGAGGAAAAATCCCACAGCCTTTAGGGACCTTTCCTAATGTCACCCACTTAGTGACAATGCGATTTGAACTTGGTTGGAGTACACAGCCTACATATACTTCCATCCTCTAAATTTACCTCTCGTTTAATAGGTTTTTAATCATTTAAATAAAAGTTAAAAGCATAGACTTTATCCACTAAAAATAGAACTTTAGAATGGGCAGAAGTAATTCCACTTTCTTGTGTATTATCTTTGCTGTCTACCAGAAAAAAAAAAGGATAGCCAGTCTCTAGGATTTGATCTTTCACAAACCAACATCTGGATTTTCTTAAGGCAAGATTTTATCTTAGTCAAAGCAAAACTATCATCTCTTACTATCATGACACCACCCAGAATATTAGCAAAGCACAATACTAATCATCACAATCAGATATACAATCATAGAAGGTGAAGGAAGAAATATTCTTCCTTTGGTCTTCTTTATATCCCACAAAAGATAAAGAAAGGGTATTATCAGGTCAGAAGAAAGGCTTAATACATTTCTATTTTTGAAGTACTTTAATATTCAGATTGGCTAAATTGATGCAATTGACACATCTATGCCCCAGTCACTGTGTTGGGAATGTTTTTCCCATGTACCTACTTACATGCAACATCCTGGAACAATAAATGATAAAATAATTGTAAAACATTTCACCAAGTCTTTTTCTTGTCCCTCCAATCTATTCCGCACATTGCTGGTGGAGCAAGTTTCCTAAAATGCAACCTTAAATAAAAGAAATACACATCTAACCTTATCCAAAAAAATGGGTTACCAAAATGCAAAACCTAAACTATAAAAAATTCTAACAGAAAACTTAGGAAAGAAAACTTAGAAGAAAGTATTTGCAGCCTTGATTAGGCAATGATTTCTTAGAAATTACACCAAAGGGTGGTCACATAAAAGAAAAAAGCTGATAAACTGGGCTCATGAATATGAAATGCTTTTGCTAAATATTGTTGAGACAATAAAAAGACAAACTATAGCCTGGAAGGAAATATTTATAAAACATAGATAAGGGACTTGCATCCAGAATATATATATTATATACTCTATATTATATATTGTCATATATATATTGCTTTCAAGACTCAATAATAAGAAAGCAAACAACCTGATAAGGTAAATTTGGCAACAGATTGGAACATGCGCTTCACCAAAGCATATATACGGGTAACAAAAAGAAAAGGAAAAAGCTCAGGAAAAGTGTTCAACATCACTAGACATTTGGGAAATTCCGAATAGAACCATAGCAGGGTAGCACTGCATATCTACGAGGTGGATTTTTTGAGACCTGATTTTTTGAGAAGTAGTATTTTTTGAGACCAATGTGGACAAGTGCACAGAGCAGCTGGAACTCTCATGCACTACCAGTAGGACAGAGAAAGGATACAGGTGCTTTAGAAAACATTTTGACATGTTTTTACAAAACTAAACACATTCTCTATGGAGCTCAGTAATCCCACGCTTTCATATTTACCCACAAGGAATAGAAGTTAGGTGTATGCAAAAGCCTGTATCTGAATGCTCATAACAGCCAAGCACCAAAAATGGACTAATCCAAATGTCCTCCAATTGTGGCATGTACAAGGTGTGATTAAAATATATAGTGTTTACATTTTTAATTTTTTTTAACAGCAAAAGACACACTGTCATTAATTCTTCCCTCAAAATACTTCCTCTTGTCAAACACACTTATCCCATCATTCTGGCCACTTGCTGGAGCAGCTCTGGAAGTTCTTTTGCGTCATTATGAAGTGTGATCAAAAACACGCTGAGTATTGCTGCAAAGTATACTCAACAGAAAGCCAAGCTCAAAGAATGGTTACAGTGGCTCCTCATGCACCTTATTCAACCACTGGCACTGTGCAGCTTCCCGCTCTTCCCCAAAGTCAAAATGACCTTGAAAGGGAAACATTTGAGCAGATTCGGGACATCAAGGCAGCCACAACAGTGCAACTACAGACACGTACGAAAGAGGACTTCCAGTACTGCTGCAGAGATGTCAAGAACGATGAGATAAGTATGTTCCAGGTGAGAAGTAGTATTTTGAGGAGGATTAATGGCAATGTAACAAAGGAGGATTAATGTTTTACTGTAACAATTTTTAGTTTAAACATTCACTGCAGTTTTTGATCACTGCTCCTACATGCCATGGGGTACCACTCAGTAAAAAAGGGAACACACTACTCATAAACCCATAAAGGTATAAATCTTAAACACATTAGACCAAGTGAAAGAAGTCAGGCTCAAGAAATAATGTGTTACATGATTTCATTTGTATGATATTTTAGAAAAGGCAAACTTCTAGGGCAGAAAACAGATCAGGGGTTGTCTGAGGCAGGACAAGATTTGACACTAAGGGACTCCTGACATGATAAAATTATTCCACAGTTGTCTCTATGGGGTTATTACAGACTGCTTTGCCAAAACTCATAGAACTGTATACCAAGAAGGACATATTTTATGCTAATTTTTAGGAATAAAAGATTTAAAATAAGCCTGGTGTGGTGGTGCACACCAGTAATCCCAGTACTCAGGAGGCTGAGTCAGGAAGATTACCATGAGTTCAAGGCCAACCTGGGTTACCTAAGCAAATTCAAGGCCAGGCTGCACCACATAGTAAGACGCTGTCTCAAAACAAACAAACTAAAATATTTAAAACAATTAATTTTTAATATCTGTTCAAGGATTCCCCATCACAGATAGAAAAAAATTACTTGTTTTAGATCAACATGCAAGGCCTTTTTGATCTGGTTCTGCCCAGCCTTTCTAAGTGGCTTCCCATCCCCGTCCTCAGAGGCTAAATCCTTGGTGATTCCCTGAGCACATGTTGCCTTTCTGCCAGTGTGTGGTCCTGTGGAGGTGCCCTGCCCACCCGCTCTGGCTTTCTTCCCTTGGCCCCAGTCCACGCACCTGAAGCTCCAACCAGGTGGAACGTCTTCAGATCCACAGACTGTGCCAGGTGGTTCCAAGCCTCCTTGCACATGTGCTCACTGTGGAATATTCTTTCTCTTCCTTCTCCATCTTTTATAAAGGCCCAGTAAGTAGCCACTTGTCTTTTAAAATTCCAGTCTATCTTTCTGAGCCTTCCTGAAGGAAGATCTCCCTTATGTGCCACCACTCCTGCATGCCCAGCCCACTCTCTGAGCACTCAAAAATATCACACCCCTTTGTCTCGCAGCTACCTTAAAGGGCAGGGACCTTTCTGATTCATTTTGTATTGCCACTACCTAGCACAGTCCTCACACAGAATAGGTGCTTAATAAATGTTTGATGAATGACAGATTAAGCTAATGAGCTAAAAAAAAAAAAAAAAAAACCTCCTTGTCTGGAACATTCTAAACAGTGCTTCAAATCAATATTCAATGTTTTGCAGCGTGAGGAGCCCACCTGAAGCACACACTTGGTACTTTTTTTCTGATGCTTATCAACTAGTGTTGTAATTACGTATTCACTGGCCATGGTTTTCCAAATAGGTAATTGCCCTGGACTGTGAGTTCTTCCAGAAACTCACTAAACTGCCACCCCCAGGACCCTAGAGTCATTGCCTGGCTCAAGTTGTTACTCAGTAAACTCACACTGCCCTGAGCTTTCCAGGTGAAAAGAATCCACACTTCCCTCCTCCTTTCTGAGCTCGGAGCCTGATTAGGCTGCTGTGATATCTGCAATAGGATACAGAGAGAAATATATAGATATCTAGGGTAGAAAGACATCAATTATCTAATAATAACAAATGTGAGAATTAGAGATGAATGACCTTGAGCCGCATGTTCCGCTGGGGAAAGTAATCCCTCAGAAAAAGAGAGAGAGAAATGAACAATGGTAAGATAAGCAAAACTGCTGATCCCAAAAGAATACTTGGAAGACAAAGCGCGGAGTGGACACACATTATCTTTTCCCTGAGTGCGGAATTTGCCTTGGGTCTGCAGCTTGGCACCATCTCTCCTGAATGTCTGTGAGTGAGCCGCATAGTTTCACCTCAGCTCATATCTGCACCATCCCAGGAATGACTCAGAACCTGTCAGGGGTCATGATCCCACTAATGAGGGAGGATTCCTGCTTCTCCTTCGCCATGATACGCTGTGAGTCCAAGCGCAGTAATACATACTCTTCAGACCTCTGAAAGAGTTTCTAAAAATTGGACTAAAACAAATATTTATGTTACAGAAAAGGACTTTCTGGATATTAAATTTTCCTAAACAGCCCTCTAAAATAACACTCACAAATCCTTACTAAGATCATTGGTTAATATCTCTCTTCTCTCTCTCTCTCTGTCTCTCTATCTCCCTCTCTCTCTCTCTCCCTCTCTCTCTCTGTCTCCCTCGCTCCCTCCCTCTTCAGTATATAACCCCAAACATCCATCTCAACAAATCCTGTGCCTCAATATAGGAGCCAGTTTCCTTGATTTTTATCAACAGTCTCCCACTAATTATGTGAGTATTTTATCAGTCCCTTATCATTTGCCTATATGTATGTTTGTGTCTATGTCTAGTCTTCTCTTCTACTGGAAGGGCCTTAAGCTTGATAAGCCACAAGGTAATGCAGACCTAAAATGTGTAGGTTCACAGAACTCAGTGAGGCAAGAGAGGAACTGAAGTTTAAAATTTAAGGAGGTTCTCCCTCTCTTTCACTGCCCGTCCTACTCCTATGAGACTCCGGAAGTGAAGCATCATGCACAGGGCTGTATGAGAAGCTTACACGTGTTATGTCCTCCACTCCTCTGAGACAGATGCCAAGTGTCCCAGCCCATGTAGCTGACTACTTCTCAGCCTTTGGGCTCCACTCAGACATCTTCTCCTCGTAGAGAAACTTCCTAAACACCTTCCCTAAGTAAGCATCCCCCTTGAGATCTATCATGGCACTCTCAGATTTCTTCTCCACATCTCTCAGAGTATAATTACTTCTTGCTTACTGTCAGTTTCCTGCTAAAATGTTAGCTTGGTGAGGACAATGTACTCATCAGCCTTTCAGGGCTGGGACAAAATACCTGACAACACAAATTATAGGAGAAAAAGCTTCCTTTGGATCATGGTTTTAGGAGTTTCAGGCCATGGTTGGCTAATACAAGGCAAAAACATGATAGAAGGGCCTGGCAGAGAAGGCTGCCAGTCATAGCACCCAGGAAGCAGAGAAACAAGAAAGAGCCAGAAAAGAAAGGGCCAGGGATGAGATATAGTCTCCAAGTTATGAACCACACACACACCCAGAAATGTGCCCTGCTAAATTCTGAGGCCTCTCTCAGGCCAGGCAAGTTGACCATGACTATCTTGTTCATGGTTTTAGTCCCATGGCCCAGAACAGTGCCTGACACATAGCTGACGCACAACAAAATATTGTTGAACGAATGAAATACAGATGGAATGAAATGCAATATATGTTCAACTGAACTTTAATGGATGACTTGGTGGTGTTTCGCATCTACTTGTGACCTTTGCTTGCTTCATGACCTTAGATAAGTTATTTAATCTCTCTGTGGCTTCGCTTTCTTATTTTAAAGGGGATATGTTCATTGATTCATTTATTCAACAAGTTGCTTATAAGGCATCCCACATAAGTCAAACAATAAATGAAAAAGCTATTATGGCTTAAATCAAGAATATTGCTCAAAGCCCTCATACTCTGATAGGTGGAGCTTTTAGGAGGCCATTGAGTCAAGGGCACAAGATATCTGACTTGCTGTGAGGAGGGGGTGCCTGATGGGCAGAGGTGCGTTACTGGGGATGTGGGCTGGAAAAGCGTATCTCCCTTGTTGGCTTTTCACTTCTCAGTCTGCTTCCTGGCTGCCATGATGTGAGCAGTTTCCCTCTATGGGACCCTTCCCCGAGCTCTTGGAGCCTGCCAGTCATCTGTAACTGTCACTGTGATAAACTTCGTCTCCTTTAAGATGCCGGCGTTGTGTATTGTGTCTCAGTGACTAAGAAGGTAACTAAGAAGCATAACAGATTGTGTACAGTCCACATTAACGTGATCAGTGTCCTGGTTAACTATGACCATATAACAACTCACTCCAAATTTTAGGGGTTTAAAGCAACATTCATGATGCTATCACTCACGGTTCCCCTGAGTTAGGAATCTGGGAAGGGCTCTGCTAAATCAGTCTGGCCTGGGATTTCTCATCCAATCAGATAGTGGAGGGATCAGGAAGAGTTGAAGGTCTGCAGAAGCTGAGGGTTGGCCTCCTCTCTCTCTCTCTCTCTCTCTCTCTCTCTCTCTCTCTCTCTCTCTCTCT
>NW_004955500.1:1992002-2064342 GCF_000276665.1 Chinchilla lanigera | reverse complement strand
CTTTTTCTCCCCATGCACCACATTCTATCAGGGTTCCTTTATGTGATCTCCCTAGGTGAACCAGCTGAGTTTCCTCCATTGCAAGTGTTCCAGCAAGCAAGGCAGAAGTTGCATTGCCATTTATGATCTAGCACTGGAAATCATATAGCATCCCTTTCCCCCACTCCATGGTCAGAATAGTTACAAAAGCCCACCTAGTCTCAAGAAAAAGGACGTAGGTCCAACCTCTTCACATGGTACAAAAGTAATAAGTGATATATTAGTATAGAAACACACATAGCTTATAGCTCATCCTTTAAAACCAGAATAGCCATGTGGAAAGTCAGTACAGATTCTTATTTTTACTATAAAAAGTGAAATCAAAAGTACACATTGGGAATTGAACTGGTTTCTCCTTCTTGATTCTAGAAGTGGGATGAACGTATTTTCTGACTGGTGATCGTCGACCAGACATTGTACTAAACTGAAGCTAACCAACGATGTGGAGAGCTGTCCACTACCCCGATTATGCTCAGGGAAGCCAGTACAGCACTGTCCTGGCAGGAGATATTCTAACAGGAAGCAGAAATTGCATAGTTTTTACCCTGACAGAAAACCCAAAATAACTAGCTTACACAGAAAGGATGTTAAACAATCTTGCACAAACACACTTTCCACACAATAAGAGAGCTGGTAGTCTATTCCCGGCACACGGCATACATTCACTGGTGCCCAGGAAGACATGCACAGCAATGCGGAAAGAATTTCCGCCTTCATAGGACCAACAATTAAAAACCACGCAGCATGCTTGAGCTTTGCGTGATAATCGTGTAAGTTCCAACATCAGAGCCACTAGGTTAGTCAAAGCATTACCTATGAAAATATTTCTTCAGTAATGCTTAGAAGACACTTCTAAAAGCAGTGGGACCACATCAGGACCTGCAGTGGACATAGTTTTACAAATGTAAAGCTGGGAGTTGATCTTCACATGTAGCTTCTAGGTAAATGACATCTCTCTCTCTCTCTCTCTCTCTCTCTCTCTCTCTCTCTCTCTCTCTCTCTCTCTCTCTCTCTCTCTCTCTCTCTCTCTCTGTTGATTCCTGCAGCTAAGTTACGTTGCAGTCATAGAAGATTAAGAAGTCTTAGAACACAGAACTAGCTTGAGCAACTCTCGAGATAAATATTCCCAAACACAAACCCTATTGATGCTAAAAAAAAAAAAACCAAAAAAACCCTGAAACTCTGACCACTGTAAAACAGAGCAATGAGTGCACAGAAAGACTAATGAAAAGCCTGCTGGGCCCAGGAGAGTGGGCGACAGTGAGCTAATCCACACTATCCACACACCAACCTGGAGGCTGGAGAAGGCCGCCCAGGCGGGATGAGTGACCTGCACTTACTCCAGAAGAGTCTGACCTAGAAGAACCTACCTGGGGAGGGGCTTCTGAGTGCAAGAAAGTGTTTCTGGAGACACAGGCCCAGGAGAATCACTCATGTCATTTTTGAACCATGGATACTCACCATGAACGGAAGGCTTCAGAACAGTCAGATTTCCCAAGATGCACTCTTCTGTGGTCATGAGCCCAAGCCTCTCTGAGACTGGGCTGGTCACACCCAGAATGATCCCATGCGTTGCCTGGAAGAGGAGTCCTGGGCTTAGTATAGTAGATCATTCTGGGCAGCCGACATGGAAGGTGATTTGCACAACAAAGTCATCGCTCTGTTGCTCAAGTCCAGTATTTGGCCTTGAAATTCTCCTCTACAGTTCAGAAGCATTTATTTAAAAACCAGAAAATCCGTAAATGTGAGCAGCACACTGACTATACCACCAGCCCCTTCCTGCTGATGCTGATGAGAGCTGTCCTGTTGAACCCCCAGATCCACCGCAATACACATCTCTACCAGAAAAATAATGCCTTTCAAATGGACGTGTAAGTGACTGTTTTCTTCCAGGTCTTCAACCTCGTGGTAGTATGTCCATGACGTTTCTCTGTGATGACTGAAATTCATGGTGATAATGTCATGTGAAGACACAGCCACAACATCAAATTCAGCTTAGATGCAGGCCACCACTCCAGGGTGTGATCTAAGCACTGCATCCACCTGTGAAGCAGGCAAGCACATGGCAGGGTCCAGCACAGGCCTGCCCGCAGAGTCCCCACCCATGCTGCCCAGGCCTCAGCTCGTGCTCCCAGCTCTGGCCTGTGTGCAAGGCTGGCCTGTGACACCTGGACTGCAGCTGCTCCCCACACCCCTCCCTGGACCAGGCTGCCCCCCACCACAGTTCTAGACCCAACTTCAATAGGAGAAGTGTTTGCAGGCATATTTGAAAATTGCTGCACAACACACTTTCTGCCCACAAATTATTTAGATTCCTGTCATGTGCAGAAGAAATTTACTGCCTTCCCCAGCTCCTCTAGCTTTGTTCCATTAATGCATCAGGCTTGAGGTTCATCCATCTAACTCAAACGTCGGTGACACTTTTCTGAGTCACCGGCTCTTGGCTGAGACAAAATACCCAACACCTGCAACTTAAAGGAGAAGTTTATTTTGACTTGTGGTCAGATGTCCAAGACATAAACAGCAATGCGGAGGGGCTGGGCAGAGGACAGCTGCACATTCCAGCGCAGCCGGGGAGAGGGAGAAGAGCTCCCCCCAGGTCACAGCTCAGTGTCTCCGCTCCAACCAGGCCCCACCTCCTTACAGCAGTCAGCTGGAGCTCCCCTGAGCCAATCACCTTCCACGCACAGGAAAATCTGAGGAGGCATTTTAGATCCAACCGTTACCCATTTTTTCTTGGGTGCAGTTCCCCCAGTCTGAAGGTATATGAAGTAGAATGACAGCTATCTGTCCCATACTCCAACCAGGCAAAGATGCAACAGGCAGGGATAACCATTCCATGCACTCCCGTTCCTAAAAGGGGAAAACAAGAAACACTGCAACCTCTGGTCCAGAGAAGTTCTGAAATCCAGCCATGCTTGCGGCACCAGGTTTTGGTGGAAGATCCAGTCCTCCTTCCGAGGAACGTGTATGGCACTCTGTGATTCCGGGGTGCAGCCTCTGTGCTTTTTCTTGTTTGATAGGTAACAAATCTACCCAATAGTTAATGTCTTAAAACAACAAAACCCACTCAGTCACTTTTGCACTGTTCTACAAGAATTAGCCTGTTTACTGTGTTTCTGAACCTCCCCTCTGTCTACATTAGTTCAGAGGGGAAAGACCTCTGCATTTTGCTCTGCTTCTGTCTTTTCAGGGCATGCTGCTGTGATTCCTTTAAAATTCGTGGGATTTTTGTATATTAATGTGTAATCTACCCCATTAGGCAAAACTCTCTAAGCCTTTTCTATCTCGGCTCCTCGTGCTGTTGCTATTGCAAAATTCTCTTAAGAACCTTAAAATTCCCGTAGCTTAATCCCTTCAAATTCTGAGAAAGCTTTTGTCTGTTAGGATGTACGAGGCTCCCTGGCCACCTACCTGAGGTCCTGACAAAGGGCCCTATAGTACAACCCTGGATTCGATTTCTCCCTGAAAGCATTACTTCATCTGAGAGTTTTGTTATCTAGGAACAAGAAACAGTTTTATTTTTCAAACATTCTTGGCATCTTAATATTTCTTTCAAGTTTTTGTGGAAAACAGAACAGGTGCATTTTTGGCTTATCACTCCACATGTACCTTAGCATCTACATCTCAAAGAAACCAGGTAGCCTCTCCCCGAGCTGCCTGTAGCTTTTCTCAGGTAGATCCATCTATTTGTTTGGTGTATTTTCTCCTCTGTACACTACTCAGGTGACAGTTGGGCTAAACTTGCTGTCACCGCCTAACAAACACCTCCTATCTTTTGGCTTTCCAATAAAGTTTTTTCACTTTCCCTTAAACCTGTACAACACATTCCTCAAGGTCCGGTAGGCATCTGCTAATTTCAAAGTTCTTGCAGTGCTGCCTACTACCTAGACACAAAGCTAATAGTACATGGTTTAGGTTTTTTGTTGTTTTGTTTTGTTTTGGTTTGGTTTTGTTTTTGTTTTGTAGCTGCAAACCTATGTGTTCCACTTCTCTACCAACAGGAAACAAATCTACCCCATAGTTGGTGTTGTACAATAGCAAACACTTCATTCTCTTACTGTTTCTGTAAGTCTGGAATCTGGGAGGGGCTCCCCCATGAAATTCTGGTTCAGGGCTTCTCAAGTGCTTGCTGTGGGATAAGGACAGGAGCATCACAGTAGTGGGCTTGGAGCAGCTAAAGATGGCCAGTCATCTGTCCTTCCTCGTGGGTTCTGAGCCCCTCTGTGTCGTCTTTCTTTGCTGGCGCACAGCGGCTTCCTCCAGCCTGGACTCAGTCTGTGCATTCCAACAGGCAAGGCAGGATCCACACCACCCTCATGCTCAGCTTTGGAAGTCACAGAGCATCTCTCTGCAACAAACAGGCAGAATTCCTGCCCAGATTCTTAAAAAAAAAAACTTTTTTCTTTTTTGTGATTCTGGGGATTGAAACTAGGGCCTTCACAATGAGCAACACCTCTGCCCTCTTTTATTTCCTATTTTGAGACAGCGTCTTGCTAATCCATTGCATTTCCTAGCCTCAGCTCAAACTTGCAGTCTCTGGCCTCAGCCTCCCAGACTGCTGAGATTGCTGGCACCCGTCACCATACCCAACTCAAACCCCACATCCTAATGGGAAAAGTGTGTTTTAGGAAATTTGCATGTTTTCAAACCACCTTGCCCAGTAAGTAGCAGTTGAACTATTTACTTTCCATTCATTAAACTTATTCATACTCCTTTACTCTTCTTTGTGTTTCCTGCTGATAGACACATTGCATTGTTTTTAAATGACGTGCTTCTGTATGCATCTCTCCTTCTAGACTGTTACATCTCTGTGGACCAAAGCGCTATCTTTTTTATCTTTTCATCTCTATTATTTAGTGCAAAGCCTTACTCCTAAAAGATGCTCAAATAATTTGTGCTGGCTTAATGGATGGATAAATGGTACTTTTACCTTGTTTATCAATGTTGAACTGGAATATTTCCTCTTACGTAATGAATCACCAACAATTAATTTACCTTTCTGTTGCTAGAAAACTTTGTTCTTGTGAAGAAAAATCAGTAACATAATCCACGTTTCTATTGGCTTTGTCTTGCAGATGCACACCTGTCACACCACTCCTCATGTAAACACACCTACACACGTGCCCTCCTCAAGAACCCAAGCAGCTGAGGTGATGATAAAATATACTTCCTTGGGCTGGGGATATAGCTCATGGCACAGGGCCTGCTTGGCAAAGCACAAGGTCTTGAGTTCGATTCCCGGTACCAAAAAATATATATACTTCCAAAAGGAAGTTGACCTGACCACAGCACAGCACTGCCGTCCCACCTGGGTAAAGTGACAACAGGAAAAGCAGCAGGCAGGTGCAGGAGGAGCATCGTGAGGAGGGTATGGCCCGAAGAGGAAGAGTGACAAGGCTCTGCTGTCCTTGTGGACACACGCCCACCTCAGGGACTCTGCAAAGGAAAGGTCAGGGCTTCGTAAATCGTCAAGTGCAAGACTAAGATGAACACGAAGCCAAGGTGGTGGAGAAAGTCACTCATTTCCGGGAGATGTGAGCGTCATGAGGACGGCTGGGTACAGGGCTGGGCCACTCCTCCACCCAGGGGACTGGGGGCAGAGACCCAGGCAGGTGGAGGAAGCACGCTAATCCTGCCTGTGCAGAGGGTAGGGAAAGAAAAAAGAAAATAACTTAAAGACACGACAGAGACGTCAGCAGACGAAGATTTTAACAGGCACGTTTAGTGCCCCTCTGCACCTCCACACCGTATCCCCAACCTCACTTCCTCCCAGGAGGAGAATCGGTTTGGGAAGCTGCCACATTGCTCACTGTCACCTAACAAGAAGGATTTGGCTGCCCTCCACGGCAGCCCAGAGCGCGAAGGCGAGGTTGGTTGCACGGTTGCTGGTGCTGTTGTTTTAACTCTGCTACACAATGAGCCATTAGGGCAGATGGATCAATTTTCTCTAGTCAACCATGAAACTGTTTGGTTCCTCAGAACAGCTCATTTATCTGCCTCCGAGCGTGGCATGAAATAACTGTTTGGGGAACAACGCTTAGAACAGAAGTTGTAACCCAAGCCCCTCTCACTAGTGGGCAGAGGACTTTTATGTTTTGCCAGGGTTGGTACAAGACCTGGCGTAGGGCAGGGGGACCTGTAAGGAGAGAGGGAGCTGGGTATGGTGGCACACACCTGTGATCCCACTGCTCAGGAGGCTGAGGCAGAAGGATCACAGCAAATCCAAGGCCAGTTTGGGCTACATAGTGAGTTCAAGACCAGCCTAAGCTAGATAGCAAGATCCTGCCTCAAAAAGCTAAAAACATTGTTTTAAAGCCATGAAAGAGCTAGGATTGAACAGGGACAAGTAATTATGAAAGCCATGTGTGAAGGTGCAAGCCTATAGTCCTAGCTGCTTAGGAGGCCAAGGGAAGCTGGGGGATTTAGCTGGACAGTGTCTCAAAATAAAAATAAAAAGAGCTGGGGATGTAGCTCAGTGGTCAAACACCCCTGGGCTTAATTCCCAGGACCACAAACAAAATATATATATATATAAAGTACATTTTTCCATAACAAATTATTATTTACCCTTCTTATTCAAAAGTTATATAGAAATTAATAACATTCACATTTGTAACATGAAAACTCCAAGCTTGTCAAAACTCCAACATGAACATGTAACATGAAAACTCCAAGCTTGAGACCATAGAAGAGTAACTCAGTTTGTCTCACGCAGACTGAGGCGAGAGCAGCATCACTCTGCTCTCTCTCAGCTTGCAGAGTAGAGCCGCTGGAAGGCTGCCCTGGCTGGAGGACTCTGCCATTTGACCTCAGCCCCGGATCAAAATGGCGCCGGCATCGAGTTTCCGGTTTTTCCACCCTGGTAGACAGGGATCCTTGAAGGCAGGCGGATCAATTGGGCCAGCCATCCGTGCAACTGTCTGGTTCCTGAGATCAATCCATTTCTTTGCCCTGGTGAAAAAATAGCATGAAACAATGGTTTGAGAATAAAATTTACAGCACCCTTGCAAAAGTTGGCATCGGGTGGATGAGAATGCCTGAGAGCCAGCGTGGAATTTCTGTTTACCGTACTATAAATCTTTCCCAGTGAATAAAGAAGAAAGAAAAAGCATAGAGTCTTCATTTGTATTTAAACGAGGGCCCTCTCCATTCCTTCAGTCCAAGACCCCAGAGGCACTAATAATAAATGATTCACTCTGTGCTTGCACATGGCAGCGACTCAGGTTTTTCTCAAATTTTGGAGCAAGACACTTTGAAACACTTCCATACTTCACTGTATCTTTAATGAAGACACGCCAGACAGTTGCAGAGATAGATACTTTCTTGGCTAACACAGGATGGCGAGGGATTCACCACACCTTTTCCTATCACAATAAGCTGCAGGAGCTGGACCAGGATAGAAATAAAGAATGCATGAGAAAGTGACACTAGAATTTATCATCTCTGGTAACTCGATGGTGCACAGTTTGAAAGCAATCAAGTTGCAGTATTTTGAAACTTGCAAGAAATCTAAGTTTAAAAGTAGTTTAACATTTTATTTTCAAAAAGTTTCCCACCAAGAATAATACTTAGACAATGAATTTCTGCACAACAAAAAGTACAAAGGCCTAGATTTCAAAACAAAAATGAGACATTACTTAGCCAAAATAAAAAGGAAAGAATGGTAAGAATGGGGAGAAATGGCTACTTTTCATATCTTTCTAGCAGTACCATATATTTGCCAAATCATTTTTTAAAATAGCTTGGTAACCAGTATCATATGCCATACAAATGTTTGGCCCAGATTTTGCAATTTAGATAACCAATTTGAATGGAAAACAATGTTTTCTGCAATATTATTTACAGAAACAAGAATTGGAAATAATGTCAATGTCCCAAAATTAAGAGAATAATTATACAATTTGAGGTCCAGCCATTAATAGGGTAATCTTTGAGTAAAGTGTGGTACTGATGGTGGATAAATCAAAAACATATTTTCCTTTTTTGGCATATTCTAAGCTTGCTACATGTGATATGATATATAGTAGTTCCATGTTCATAACTAGTTTAAGCCCCAGCAAGGCACTTGAGTGTCATCATAGCTTCAAAAACTCAAGATTTTAATGAAAATGACAATTACTGCTATAGGTATTGAGGCCAGAGAGACCAAAAGCCATAAAAGAATGTGACCAGAGTTTGTTTTGGAAATAACCCCCTCGAAAAGTCTGGAGAATGGATTCAAAGGAATTCAGAAGACATTTCTTTGGAAGTAGAAATGAGCATGCAAGAGAGGTATCAGAGAGAGAGAGAGAGAGAAAGAGAGAGAGAGAGAAAGAGAGAGAGAGGGCACATAAAGAAAAGAGCAGACTTAAAATCCACAATAAAGATACTGTCAGAGACTGCAGCTGCCAGGGAGCTCGGAGGCACTTAAAGCTTTATCTAGAATCTGTGTTGAGGTATATTTTAAGTATATCTATTCTATCTGCCTTCCTTGTGGTCCTTCAATATTTTATTCCTTTGGAAGAGACTTGCTGTTATCTCCACATGCCAGGCATTTGTCCCACCCTTGCCTTGAAGCTATTCTTAGCCCAATCCTGCCACCCCATCCGTAGGCCCCAGAAAAGATCCTGGCTTGGGGAGGGTTGCTCTCTGTTCCCCAGGACCTGTTCAATCTTCTCTAGTCTATCATTCAGCCTACAGAGAAAGGAGAAACGCTACCCTCCCCTAAGATGTTCACGGTGCCGAAACGCTCAGCTCCACCTGCCCGCCCACCTCCCACTGACGGAGCAGCGGCGGCTGTGAACACGAACCTCCAGGAGGCCCTGTGCAAGCACTCCATCAACTTGGCTTCAGCAACACTTCCTGCAGCCCTGCAGTCTCCACACTTTTCTTCTTTCCATTCCACTGTGAAGAAAAGAAAGCTCAGAGACATGTAGCCCTCGCTAAGGTCACACAGCTAGTTGGCAGAAAATCTAGAGGTTAAACCCACGGTGTGTCCATTTGTGCTTACACATTTAGGCAAACGCAGCGTGATTCTGGGGTGGTCCTCCCGGACCGGCCTATCCTTCAAACCTTTCACTTTCACATAAGGTTAAGTAGAGAAGTGGGTGATTGTAAAATATAGATTGTATGAGGCTTAAAGAGCCTTGGCTTCTAATTAAACCCAGGGGCAATATCTTCCCCTTATCTTAGCGGTTGTTTAAATGGACCTTTTAAAGACTAACTTGATTCGGGAGTCTTAACTTGTGTCTAAAGACAGGCGTATTCCTGAAATTCTACCATACAAAGAATCTGAGTCAGATTACACCAGAGCATGTGCTGGGCTATTTTTAGAAGAGGGCTGCATATAGGACATAGTTTTCTGCTTAGGTCACAAACTTGCAGGTGGGCCTTCTTTTCACATTGTGGATAAAAACAGATACATACGTTAGTGATATGAAGATGAATGCAATACAGTTTCTGCACTTGAAGAGTTCTGAGACCAGTTACAGGGACAGAAGAAGCAGAGATAAATGTTTTTAAAGTCATAATAGAAGCTAGGAGCACAGGGAAGGTGAGTTTAAGATGCCTTAATAGATTACTCCATTTGCACAACAAATTTTATCCAGGGCCGGGCACTGTGGCGATAATAATGCAGGAAGAGAGACCTGGTGCCTGGCCTCAGGGAACTTCCAGCTTCGTGGGGAAAGCAGACCTGAGGTACACTCCAAGAGAGGCATTTGAGGGAAAGCAGCCCTCATTGTGGGTGAGAAGTCACAAAAGGACTTGACTCAGACATGGGCTGGGATGAGTGTCCCCGGGTGAGCCTGGCTCTGTCATGCTGACTTTGGAGCTGAGAGACAAGGACAGAGGAGGCATGAATGTGGGCAAAGGAAGAGGATGGAGAGCATTTTACACATTACCTACACTACCTATAGTAGGAGAAAGCAGTCTTTCCAAAACATTGGAAGAAAATCATGTCACAAAAGTGCAACTACTGAACAGCCAGCCAGGGAAAGAGCTCAAGACCAAGGCAAGCTCAGGGGTCTGGGACAGACGGGGGAGGAATGGACACTGACCATGGTAAGGATGGTGGGTGGTGGAGGCATAACTGGTCACCAGTACCCCACGCTTCACTTCCCACAGGGGTACCTTGCTTTCCACAACCAGGCCTGGTGACAAGTGTGCAGAAACCATACAAATGTTCAGGCAGCTCGCATCACCTCTGTCTCTTCTTCACTCAACACAGATCAAGATTTTGGTTCACAGAAATGTTTTTAAATCTTTTCAGTTATATGAAACTTGTTAAGGTAAAAAGATTTTTCAGATCTTTCCCTCTACTAAGGGTTCAAAGTAAATGTTTACTATGTACTGACCGAGAAAGTAGCTTTACTGGTTGATAAATAGCTACTGTATTTTCAGTCCAGTCTTTACAGGAACTCTGACATAGTTAATCATAATAGCTTCTAGGTTTGTTTCAAAACTAATAATTCAAAAGGACTGGGGCTGGGGATTTAGTTCAGTGGCACAGAGCCTGCCTGGCAAGAGCAAGGTCGTGAGTTCAATTCCCGGTACCGGAAAAAAAAACAAAAAAAAAACAAAAAAACAAAAGGACTAAGATGCATTCCTCATGATGAATGTATTTATTATGTATCATATACACATACTAATTTTAAAGAAGAAAAACAAGAATTCATGTATATGTGCCGTATGTATTGGCTTTTTTCACATACAGGACAAAGTGTGACATATATGGATTTAAGGACCTCTTGTAAAAATGGTATGAGCCACAGTGTGTAAACCGTCAGTCTAGATGAGCTCTTAAAGTCCCTTTCAGCTATGAAATTCTAGGGTCTTTCCATAATGTTCAAGAAGAAATGGGTTTGATCCTTCCATCTAATGAAGCAAATGCCAGAAGCAACTTCTCCCTGCCTACTACAACTTTGCAGTCTTTAGAACGCAAAGCCAATGGGAAAAACCTGCCTGTGTTGACCATGATTCAGTGAGATTCTAAACATGTGTGCTCTGCAGCTGATTAACAATTCTCTTTAATGTTTTTAAGCCTCCCGAACCTCTTAACCTCCACTGTTCTGAATCTTGATGTCATCAGCCTTCCTCCCTCTATGTTCCAGTGTTCTCCAAGGGCTCAGCTCCCAGACAGGCCCTCCCTTCTTAGCTGCCCAAGCAGCTCCAGACTGATGTCCTCCAGCACTGCGATTTCAAGAGAAAAGTAGCTGTGCATTTCCAATACTTCCTACAGAAATCTCACGACTGAGTCTCTTAGACCAGGCTTGTGCCTTATGCTAGTCCCTGAACCAATCTCCACAGCCAAGATGGTGGAATTCTTGACTGGTCAAGCCAACCATCACTGTCCACGCACCTCAGAGTGGAGGGATAAGGGATTTCCTTTTGGAAGACTTTTTCATTTGGAAAAAGAAATCCTGGATGTTCCAGGCCAAAGCAGTATGTTAATGTCCTTCTGGCCTTTTCTTTTTTCTTTTGAAAATGAGACTAACCCCAATTACCTAGTTTTAACAAAGAGGAATCTTAATTTGCTCATATAACTAAAAACTCCAGCAGTAGTTTGGCTTCCTGTGCAGCTAAAATCAGGGACTAAAATAACTAATTCCCTCTCTCGCCCCCTGATTTCTTTGGTCTTGGTCTCATTGCAGGCATGTTTTTCCAAAACGAAGCCAGTTGAGTTTCCAGCAACCCTGAAGTACATGGTCTTCACCCCTGAACTTTCCAAAAGAGAGTGTTCTTCTCTTTCCTTCATGTTAGGCTTCAAAGAATCCCACAGAATAGTCCATCTGCGCTCACATCCAACTGATGCCATGTCACCCTGACCAGAGCATGAGCTACTCAGACTAAAAGCCTACAACCCACACCACAGGCTAAGAAAGTGGGACCTCAAATTATTATCCCAAAAAGTAGAAGAGCAACAGTTCCTTAAAGGAAAAGTCAAGACTTCCTACAGAAATGGAGGGAAGAGTGCTAGGAAGGCAATGCAACAGTTGTTGATTACAGTCCTCACTCTACCAGCTGTCAGCAGAGGTGAGCAAATGGTCCTGTTGTTTTCCTCTCTCTTTGCTGGTTCCTAGCAATTCTTGCTTTAGTTCCTGTTCATGGTGATTCTTTCTTTAATTCAACCCCAAGACCCTGTTTTCCACGCTAATCTTTGGATAGTGTCCACTCCAGTATGCACTGTGGTGAGGATTCATATACAAGTAAGAAGCAGAGTTCTGAGTAAACAAAGGCTGGATATAGTGGAGATGGGAGCGACAGGAATCTATTATAAGTGATAGAAGGAAACTTTACAAATAAAGGCAATAGGAAAGAAAAATACAATAAATAGCACTAACCCTCATGAAAACTAACTTATTTTAGAGCAGAAAGAAAAAAAATTATTAAGAGAATACTCACTTTTAATGAGCAAAAAGCAAGGTTACAAATGAAAGGGGCAAGAAGGGAAATCCATAGCCACACTTCTCAAAGTGTGGTCCTAAAACTTCAGCATCAGCATTGCCTGGGAATTCATTTAAAATGCAGCTCTGAACTTACCACAAGCCCTGAGGCAGAACCTTTCAGTTATATCTGATGCACAAAATTTTTTAGGTGTTTTGTCCTAGAAGATGATGGACCCTTCTCAGCTACAGATCCCTTTCTCCTTTTAAAATAAATTGCTTGTACTCATCTTTCACCCATTTGTAAAATATCTCTTTCCTAATCTCTTATTTCTATTCTTTTTTATTTAATTGGTGTAATTTTGATTGCTAGCCCATGAGCATTACATAAACTATCAGGAGTTGGTCAATGAATATAGCAAGGGATGAAAAAGAAAGAAAGAAAGACGGAGGGAGGGAGGGAAGGGAAGGGAAGGGGAAGGGAAGGGAAGAACACTCACCTTAACAATGTGGGGCAGAATTGCCTGAGTCAACCCAAACCAGTTTAGGAATGACTGCTCACAAAAGCAGATCAGTCACTTACTTGAGTGGACATGTAGAGAAAAAGGGGTTTTCAAATCCTCTATTGTATCATCTTACCACACACTTATACAAGTATTGTAGAAATCAAACATTACATTTTCTCATCTGAAGTTAAAGAATAATGTGTGCATATATGCTTGTAAATAATATGCTAATGTTTGAAGCTGGGAAATGTGCAAAGACGTGTTCAGTGCAGAAGAGGAGGGAGTAGTTATGTAGTTTTAGGACTAAGGAATCAGAGAAATAACAAAGAACAGTTACATTCAGTAACCGGATCTGGAACGGCCGTAGAGACCACGTGTCACAGCCTTGGTTCTCAAGCATGGTGCTATTGGGGGGCAGTGCAAGCATTAGGAAATGGAGCCTAGGCCAAGCACCATGGCACATGCCTATAATCCCACTTACTCAGGAAGCTAAAACAGATGGATCACAAGCTTGCACTCAGCCCAGACAGCTTCAAAAGAGCTGCTGCAAAATAAAAAATAATAAAAAGGATTGGGGATATAGCTCAGCACTCCTTGAGTTCAACTCCCTATTCCCAGTACTGAAAGAGGAGAGGAGGGTGACAGCAGCAACAGCTATTGGAAAGACGTTAGGTTACCGGGGCATGTTCTTGTGCAACTGTGAAGGGGTGGTAGGATCCTGCTCTCCCCTTCCTCTTGCTGTTCTTCCCAGCCATGAGGTGAATGGGCTTGCTCCACCCCGCTCTCCCAGCATGCTGCGCTGCCTCACCAGAGGACCAACAGCATCAGCACCAACTAACCATGGACTGAACCCTCCAAATCCGTGAGCCAAAATAAACATTTTGTAAAGGGATTATCTCAGCCATTTTGTTACAGAAACAGAAAGCTGATTAATATAAGGTGCCAGGCTCTGTTCTAAGTGCTTTAAATCTTTGTATTTATTCAGTTCTTACAGCAGCCCTGTGATTTGCATGCTACAAAAAAGACCACTTTTGAGGTGAGAATGAGGCATAGAGACACTAATTTGCTCAAAATCACACAATCTGGATTTGAAGCTAGGCAGCAGAGCTCAAGAACTATGTGATTCACCACCCTCTTTCTTAACTCCTCTCTAGCCACTCTTCAGCTCTTGCTAAGCAGAATTCTATGATATCGTGCAGCTTTGAGGAGATCAAGCACAATCCAAGAACAGAACAGGAAGAGGTGCAACAGACACACTGAAGGAAACATGGCTAAAGGAGCAGTGAAGCTGAACAGTTCGACAGAAAGAGTAGCAGAATCTTAAGAAAGAGACAAGGAGTCAAGGGAAGAGAAGCTAGTCGTGGGTTGATAGAGGTTGGGGGCACGAATGAAAAGCAGAGCCTGAGAGAGTAAAAGCACCATGGCCATGTTCCAGAGAGACTGAGAATGATCTCAGGTGTTGGAGGGATGGGACGTGGGGGGAAGAGGTGAAGCAGTCCACCAAAGGAAGCAGAGGCCTGAGGGAAGTGTGCTGTGTCTGAATGTGACCCAGAATTCATTTTAACCTCTGTCGTGATAGCATTAAGAGGCGAGGCCTTTAAGAAGTGATCAATCAGGATGGCATAGCCCTTAGGGATTGGATCAGAGCCTTTACAAGAAGGGTTGGGGGACAGATTTATTCTCTCCCTCTCTTCTGACATGTGAGGACATATCTTTCCTCCCCCTCGAGGCTCCTTCTTAGGAGAGAAGGGTCCTCATCAAACACCAATCCTGTCAGTGCCTTGACCTCATACTTGCCTCACAGGACTGTGAGAAATAAATTCCAATTCTTCATAAATTGCCCATTCTGTGGTATTTTGTTACATCAGCACAACAGACTAGTGTAGAGTACATGAAGGAGCCAGCCCTAAGAGGCCGGCCAAGAAGAGATGTGTTTAGAAGCAAGGAACTAGATTCAGAAACATAAATCAACAGGCATGAAAATAAAGTGGGAAAAAAATGAAAAAAGTTCCTCTCCTTGGGTGTTCCAAATGCTATCATGCTTTATGGTATTCTGTTAATACACAATTTTAAAACGATATTTATACAGAAATGGCACTAACTTTATGACACAGACAAAAACAGAAGACTTGGGTTCGGCAACAGTGCCTTTTCACTGTATCTGTCTGTTCCCCCCAAAGCTCGGGAGCTTTCATTTCTTGAAAAATAGAAACCCAGATTGGCACTTTCTGTCCACTCAATACACGTCCCAGCCCTGCCAGTGAGCAATAGCACGGGAAGGGACGCGCAGTAGAGAACTATGTTAATGCCTTGAGAGAACGGTTTAAACACAGCCCAGTTCTGTGAAACAGGAGCCCTTAACAGGGCAGCCGCCTGCTCCATGTGAGCTGTGCAGATCCAGATTCACAGCTGGTCAACGTGGAGAGAGGTGGGCCATGTGCTGCGCCTACCTGACAGGGCTGAGTCCCCGAGTGTCTAAAAGAGCGTGCCTGACAAGCCAAAAGGATTCAGCCAAAGAAAATTAGAAATATTTTGTTTATTGAGCAGAGAGGTGGGAGGTCTTACTTGCAAGTGATCGCCTTCTGAGGAAACTTCAAATGCAAGGCTTCCTTTTCCTTCCTGTCTCTCACTTTCCAGCACTTCACAAACTTACTTGATGTCAGCCATCACTTTAAGTGGTTACTTTTAAAAAACAGTTTGCTGAAAAAATAGGCCTAGAAATTCTAAGTAAATAGATGGTGCAGAGAAAGCATTGTTTTCCATAGATACATAACTACTTCTTTCGGTCTGGTGGTTTGGGGCAGAACTAACACACCCCCTACAAACTGCAGTTCTTTTTGCTCAAATACTTCTCCCTCATTTCCTACCAGTGTACTTTACATCCCATCTCTACCAGTGCTGACTTCAGATTCTCTGACTTCTGTTTACCATACGCTCTGTCCTCTGGTCCTCCTACTGAAATCCTAACTGTTGCTTGGAGTGGAATTTCTTTTCCTCCCCAGTTGAGGATGGTCTTTGCCTCTCTGCTCTCATATGCAATTCTGCTGGAGGTGATTTGTGGGCGTAACACCGATCACGTCCCATTTACAAGACTACAGATTTGTTGAAGATAACAAATAGCCCCACCGATACAAAATGCTTGGCAGTGATTGGGATGGTTTATCTCTTATAGAAATATTATTCCCCCTTCCCCTTCTTTTGCTCTTTACTACTATCTAGTCCATTTAATAAATATGTTGAATAAATTAATACCAAAATAACCAAAATAAAAACTTAGAGAGCCTTTTGCTAATTTGTGGAGTGTTGTGATTGAGACAAAAACAAGCTTAGAAAACAGTATGAGGAGGTATTTAGCATACAGAATAGAAATGTTTTATTTCTCTATAGGCAGCTTGTGAATCACAAGGCTAAAGTCTTGGCCATTGAATGTGGAAAATTCTTGGAATAAACAAACATTGAACTGAATATCTAGAATGTTTACAAAACTGTTCAGAACACTATAGAGGTTTGCAGAATAAATGGGAAAAAATTCTTCTGTTCTCATTAACACAGTTTTATTAAAATAATATAGACATGCAATTCCACAAATCTACCTTCTAATAATAGTTATGCCTTCTAGTTTCTTTAAATTTCCGTTCTATTTGTTTAGTAATCTTTTCATCAAATACATCTTATTCCATAATAATTGTCTCAAAGAAATTAGTATTCTTTATTACATGATTAATTTTCTATTTATATTTTACTTATAAAAATATATAAATTCATATTTTATTATGAATGAAATCTGTATTTTATATCATTGCTATTTATATAGTTATTTAGGTAATCTCATAAGTATGTCACTGGAATACTATTATGTGATTGGAATTTTGATTCTCTAGCAATTTTATTTGTGGCCATTTCAGCCTCTGTCCCAGTCATCACCATGTGTCCTAACTCCCATAGCGGAGGGCACTTTGCTTGTTTTAAGTAACAAGGGTTAAACCCTTTGAGTCACTCTCCTGTTCCTTGAGCTAAATTAAATTTCCTCCAAGTCTATCCTGATGTGTAAGCCTGGCTTTGCAAGGTCTCCTCCTGTAAAACATCAGCTTAATTGGACAACAATCTCTGGCCCATGTATTGTTCATATAAACATCCCTCATACAACTGGATGCAATTTCTTCAGAAATCAGGGAGAATTCTGCATGGCAAAGAAGTCTTCCCCAGGATACTTCTGAGATTGAGTCGTAGCACTATCATGTAGAACTACAAACTAGCCCTTTCTCATGTTGACTATGCAGCTAAGACCGTATGATGGCAAGCATACATTCACACCAACGACAAAAAAAGAGAATACTTTAAAAACACACTTGATTTTCCAGACATTTGTTAACATCCAGATGTTTGGCAACACAGAAACAAAACGTATGGGTAGGAATTAATTGTTTTTAGTTATCAGCGGTGTATTTTGCTTTGTATAAGATTGTACAAGAATCTAAAAGGTATTGCCAAATTTTTCTGATAATCACCTCCACGCCCGGTGTAATCAAGGTCATAAAACTTTGAAATGTGAATTGTTTCCTGCCTTAAACAACGCTCAGTGTTGTTGCCTCTAACCTAGTATGAGTGCAGAGCTTTACATTTCTGCTGAATGCACTGCATTCCTATCTCACAAGTGAGGACTTTAAATAGCAGCTTATCATTATGTCAAAATTCCTTAATGCTTTTACACCAGAAAGAAGGCATATAAGGAAAATAAGAAATCGAACTGTTCCAGACCATCACACTGCTGTTTACGTGGTAAACGGGACACACAATGACCTCTAAGAATTCTAATTATTTAGCTGTACAAGACAACTGGTATATTTAAAAGATGAGTTCTTGACGAATTGGTTAAACAAAAAGATTTACTTGGAACTAGTTCTAATGCCTTTCTGTTGCATAATGTCAGATGTGGAAAACTTCTATGCATATGCCCTGTGGTGCTATATAAAAATAGCATCTCTCAGGGCAAACTGATCTCCGGGCAGTGCTCCCCAAGATGGATAGGTAACAAGCAACAACAACTGGTGGTTATGCAGCTTTGACAACAACCATCACCACAGAAATGCAACCTAGTGAACTATTTCCAGTTAGCAATCAGGCTCCTTTCATTCGTTTGAATTCTAAATACAGAGAGAAAAAAAAAAAGAAGGAAAAGACCCACAAATATGTTACCTCAATTAATTCCAAGAGAATGCTGGAATGTGTGTGTCAGACTCGACCATTATTAAACCTGGTATGTAATTACAGCTAAACATCTTGCGGGATCTTGAAGCAATCATTTTATTTCTCATTCCTACTTGGTGACTAAAAATTACCATTTCAAATTTCAGTGAGTAATCCACATCCATTTTCAATATTTAAGAAGTCACATAGACCCGAAGATGATATGAAAAATTCAGCACAAGTGCTTAGGTAAAGGACTCTCTGGCCCTTGGACAGAACACTACACAGCTAGCACTGCCTTTTCTTAGAATGATACATATATGGTGATTAGGAAAAAGTACACCCTTTATCATGCCTCGGTCATAACTACAGGACTGAATATTCCATGTTGAAACAAAATAATCCTTTTAATGTGAAATGCATGTCCAGTCAAAGTAACTCAGATATTCTCCATTCCATAGTATAAGCTCTTTGACGGTAGAAGTCTTACCTGCATGCTTCTCTGTTGATTGCCTCCATGCCCAGAATAGTACCGGCACATAGCAGACACTCACTAAATATTGTTGGATGAATGCATTCAATCATTCAACAAATACTGCATGAGAATCATTCCTTCTAAGAAATGAATATCAGGAGATGAAAAGAGGATGAACACGCCCAGGGCCAGGATGAACTCGGTCTATTAGAAAAAGACATGGGAAAATCTGATTAGAATGAAAGTGAGAAATGATTAAATATCACAGGAGTGATATGCAAGCAGGATACCTTCTCTCCAGCAGAGAGAGTAGGTGTTTCTAGTAAGGAGACCATGGACACTCATTGGGCAGAGTGTTTAAAAATTTTAAAGAGGAAAAACTGAATCCAAGTCCATGCTGTGGAACCAGCTTGAACAGTGAGGTGGGTAAATCTTCAGGAGAGTTATCTTGAGGGTGTGGGTGGAGTCAGTCCAGACATGCTGTTATGGTTTGTGTCTGGATGTCCCCCAAAGCCTCATGCAGTCAGGGTGCAGGCTTCCAGAGTTATGACTGATCCATGGTCCAAT
The DNA here is from genome assembly GCF_000276665.1 of Chinchilla lanigera. NCBI lineage: Eukaryota > Metazoa > Chordata > Mammalia > Rodentia > Chinchillidae > Chinchilla > Chinchilla lanigera. The sequence continues at coordinate 2,045,203 of NW_004955500.1, read as the reverse complement.
GCTGGGTTATGGGTGTGAATGCTACACCTGCCCTGGGGCGGATAGTTTGCATACAATGTAAGGGAGAGAAAGAGGTTGTTTGCCGCCACTCCTCCCTTTTGCTCTTGTTGCTTTTGCTGTCTTCAGCCGCCATGAACTGTTGCCCTCTGCCATGTGCCACCCTGCCTTGGAGCCAGCCAAATATGGACTGAAACTTCCACAAACTGTGAGCTAAATAAACCTTTCCTTCCTTCATTTTGGGTGTCAGGTATTTTGTGTTAGCAATGAGACAAAAGTCACCAAGACACATGCCAGAGAGATGGAAAAGAACTAATGAGATTTCACTCAGATTAGGCACAGAGGAAAATGCCTGTAATCCCAGCACTCTGGGAGGCTGAGGCAGGAAGATCACAAGTCCAAGCCTAGCCTGTGTACCTTACTGACCTAGTGAAACCCTATCTCATAAAATTAATTAATTAATTAATTAAAAGGGGCTGGAGAGGCAGTTCAGTGCAAAGGCCTGGATTTAATCCCCAGTACCAGAAAAAAGTGTTTTGCTTTGGTTTTTTGTTTTGTTTTGTTTTGTTTTCACTCAACAGGACAAGTGGCCATTTTTCTGTTTGCTTCTGTGCTTCCTGTTTCTGCAAGGAGCAATAGCAGAAGTGCTAACGACCATGTGAGATGCGGTTCCGGCACTACCCACCACCAAGCCAGACCAGAAGGTGGAAATACTTGTTCACAAAAGAGTTTCAGTCCAATTTCTCCAACTCCAGGGACAGAAATTTTGCTTGAGAAATCAAGCTTTTGGGTGGGCATCCAAGACAGGTCAAAGTCTTCTGAGGTTCTCCAACTGCTATTCATCTTCTACCTTAATTCTTCTTGTAGTAATCAGGTTCATCCATTATGACCTCTTACTCATTATGTTCTTCACACATACCTCAATTTTCTATTCATGATTATGCTACCAGTGACTTAAGGTTGTGGTACTGAAGAATTTGAATCACACAAGTAGATTCTTTTTAAAAATTTACCAAAATTACCTGAAATATATACACATTCTTTATACAACTAATATGAATTCACTTCAGTGGGTTTTAACACAGTAGGATGTACTAAAAATATAAACAAAGTACAGCTTTTTCTATGATTAGGAAAAAGCTTCTTCTAAGATTTACTTAACCTCTTGCTGTGTGCAATTAAGGGGTCAGTTTGAAGCTTGCTAATCTGAATTCACAGCAGTTCAGGAGGAGGAAATTGTTTTGGGTATGCAGACTGAGTAGAGGAAAAAGACAACCAACAGGAGCGCTGTGAGTCTGTTCAACCTTGTCGTGTGGTGCTGTTTCAAGGGCGATGATTTGGGCATTGTTCCTGCTAACCGGTTAATACACCCAAGCATCAAACCCAGGGTTGTACTGTAGAATCTAAGTTGTGTTCTTGCTCTGTGCTTGGGCTTTGCCCAGTTGCACGCCCAGTCAGTGCCCCCACCTGCCATGTCCCACTCAGCTTTTGCGATTCCCAGGGGGAGGATGGTGGAGGATGAAGAAATGAAGACAAGAGTCAGTGTGCAGAAAGCTGAGGTCAGGTGGAGCCCCTTCTTCTGATGGGTGAAAAGAACCACCCAAAGACTACAGTGCTTTTATTTATACAATCAGCGTGAGGTTGATAACAGGTGAAACTCCTCTCCTATGGCTTGTCTCAGGCACTCCGTGTTCTCCGGGCTGGCCTTGCTCTAACCACGCATGTATGACTGATCTCCAGCTCGGCCGCTCCCCACATCCACCCAAGCTACATCTATGCAACACACACACCTGTTCAACACTAAGCCAGCCCACTGAGATGCAGGAAGATATAAAGCGCCTGCCCTCCCTGAGGTGAATGTTCACAGCTAGGGCTTAGGGTTAAACATGGATAAATCAAATCATCCATGGAGCTTCAGGAGGAAGGATTACTCTTTGCTTTGCTTTCAGATGGGTGAGTTTAAAAACTCTAGATGATCCAGTTCCATACTATCACTTATTCAAGAGTAATAGAAAATGGCTTGGCAGCCTCTTAACAATTGTTTATTGTTTGATACATCACTGTATCCTCTTAGTTGTTCAATCAAGATAAGTAAAACTTTATGTTCACATGAAAATGTGTCCACCTCTATTCACAGCCACCATAAACTGGAGACAATCCAAATATTCCTCAATGAGTAAATGAATAATCCTGTGTTCCATGGGATACTACCTAGCAATAAGAAGGAACAAACCACTGATACACACAGTTTGGACGAATCTCGAAGGCCTTTGTGTGGAATGAAAAAAGCCAGTCTCCAAAAGTTACATATCATATGATTCCATTTATTTGACATCTTCAAAAACATATGCATAACTATGGTAACAAAGAAGCAGATCATTGTTTACCTGGGGTTAGGCAGGAAGGGAGAGGCCTGAGTCAGAGAGTGATGGATCATGATGTACTCTGATTGTGATAGTGATTACACTAAGCAATGCAAGTGTGAAAATTAGTAGGATGATATACCCAAAAAAAGTCAAGTGTACTGCTTGTTCATTTAAATAATGAAATAAAAACACACACTGTTATGGCTTAGGTCTGAAATGGGACCAAATGCCTCATGTGTTTGCAAGGTGATTGGATCACGTGGGCGCTATAGCTGACTTGCTGGTAAAGGGTAGGCTGTGGTTGGCGGTGGGTCCCTAGGACGTGACCTGAAAGGATACATCTCGTCCCCGGCTTCTCCCTTCTCTCTCTGCTCCCTGGCTGCCATCAACATAAGCAGCTGGCCCTTCCACCCAGGCCCTTTCCCCCTACCATTTCTACCTTGGAGCCAGAGGACCATAGACTGTCACTGTGAGCAGAAATAAACTTCTTCTTTAAGTTGTGGGCGTCATATATTTGTCCCTTATCAAAGAATTATTTTCTTATTCTCTTTGATGGTTTGAGCAATCTTTCATTCTTACATCTGGTTATCTGAGCAATGTAGTTGAGAACAGGGATGTGTGATGTAACAACCTCTGTTGATTCGTATTATTTTGTCTTGAGACCCTGGATCACTTTGAATGTTCTTGCTTTGATTTGTTTATGTTCGTGATACTGGGATACTGCCACTGTTCTATTTTTTTTGTTTGTTTGTTTCTCGTGTACTACTCTCTTTAAAATAAAATTTAAAAAAGGAAAAAAAAAGTAAAGGAATATTTGAACAGGTGCTAGGTGAAACATTCGCAGGATTCTTTCCCTGTTTCCAGGGAGTAGCAGCCCAGGGAAAGAACTTGAACTTTAGGAAGCGCTGTACCTCAGCATGCTCTCCAAGACCTCTGGCTGCTCCTGGAACCAGGCCGATGGGTCTGCCCCCATTCTTCTGGCTATAGGCAGAAGCTGTAGTGTGCGACTGCAATCTGAGCACCCCCAGTGATTCATTTCCTCGCCTGCGTGACTCTTGAAACTGTTAGTGCTAGAGCATTCCTCCAAGCATAGGGTAGGTGACTTCAAATTGTGCTGTTCCAATATAAATGTTGAGCAGGAAAAAAAAAAAAAAAGAGGCTGGGGATTTAGCTCAGCGGCACAGTGCCTGCCTGGCAAGCGCAAGGTCGTGAGTTCTATCCCTGGTACCGGAAAAAAAAAATACATGAACACCTTACAAGAAAGAGGTTCTTCAACTAAAGTAGACTCACAGAATTCTGGGAAAATAGCACTGAAGTCAGGAATATTTGTTGAAAAGACTGAGAGGAAAAATGCTGGAAAGGAGGAAGGTCCCACGGCAGAGAAAACTAGGGAAACTATGGAGGCCACAAAGGCTATCACCAATGACAGTAAGGACAGTCCTCTAAGAAAGAACGATGCAATCATGCCAACACCTTTTATTTCCCAAAAATACACAAATTCCCCAGTCTGTGAACATTAAAATAAGATCCAGCTGCAGGATATATGGGCCATCACTGACTTCCTCCGTCATGGGGCAAATCCATCTTACTCTTAGGTTCCACCATTTAAACCTAAGTCATGTCAGGTTCCTCAGTGAACAGGCCTGTTCATTTCAAGGTATCTATGTTTTCTATACTCCCAGGAGATACTGAATAGTTTTAAAATGAGGGAAATGAGTGAATGAATATGCAAGCGTTCATTAGGAATCTAAGACTGATAATGACAACACTTCCACCAAATCCTCTCTTTCAAGTTTCTCTTTCCCATTTTCCACTCTGAAACTCTTTGGTCCATGAAATAAGTGCACAGACCCTGTCAGAGCAGATACACTGCTATAGAGCCACATAAACATTCCCATCTGAGTTTACAGAAACAGCTTACATGAGCAGAGCAATATCGCATATTTCTCTGTAGAGTTGAGGCAATTTTGAACTGACTACAATTTTATTCCTCTTCACTTGTCTTCACTTGACCCACCCTCTCATGGTCATCTCTTCGTCCTGCATGTTGAACATCCCCCTTATTCCTCTCAAAGAACATTTCCCTCCACTGGAAAAGAACACAGCTCAGGGACTGTGTTTCTGAAATTCAGTTTCAGAAACAATTTAGACACTGACCAAATGAACTGACTGTTTAATGGTTTAGGTAGGTAACTGGACATAGGTTTCATTTCCTATGTTCTGGAATTAGCATTCTTTTTAAACTTCACAACTCTTTTAATCTTCCTTTCTAAACTTTCACATCAGAATATTACCTCTATTATCATACAGATGTACCTGTACATGTCACACCTTTCTCTTAGACCGTTTAGGACAGAAAGTCACGGCATAGACAGAATCACAACTTAAAAGAGCATGATCTGGGTGCTGTTTACTCACTTTTTGTGGAAATTATATCTTTTCATGTATACTTGTGTACACACACAAACTTATGATTCTGTCTGAAGACTTAAACACTAGTCCGAAACATGAAAATGTTAAGCAGGCATCACAGGTACTGGCTCCAGTCATAGTGTCTCTTTTCATTAAAAGAAGACTTTTTCAGCAGTAGGGGCATGGCAAGACCTGAAGGAGGTCCAGCCTTTCCACACAGGAGCACACACAGTTCTACTGTGTAGCACTGGAATGCTATTTATTAGATAAACATTACATTGAAATAGCCAAAGAGCATACAAGGCCATTACAAGAATGAACTTTTTTTCCCCGCCACCACTTATTTCTTTTTATGTTATCTCCTTAAATAAGGACTTTCATACCATGGCAACCTTGGGGAAAATGAGACCACAAAAAAGGCATTCATAGTGGTGATTTTCTAGACCCTCCGTTCTATTATTTTGGATATTTCCTTTTGAACATGGGCTTTCTTTCTCACAGCTGTGCTTGGCCTCCCTGTTTGCAGTGACGTTATGTCTGTGCTGGTGACTTCCCAAACTGCCCCTGGGAAAATCAGTGCCACAGGTCTAACATAAAGAGCTGAGTGCTGGCCTCCGTTGTTTCACTCTGGTTCAAGGACTCATTGATGGTAAATGTAGTCTTGATGTGGGTTTACACTATTTTGTATTATTTGTGGGGACAGAGGAGAAAATATAGGCAAAAGTAAAATCCATATACCAAATGTGTGTCAGTAGTATTGCATGAAGTTCCTCCCAACTTTGTCAACAAATGTTCATCTGTCGTCTTCTGTCTAAAAGACAGCAAACAAAACTCTAAGATAAATGAGAAGAGATGTTATTTTCAAAGAATTTACAATCAATAGGAATACTAGGGGAAAATAACTACCAAACACACTTCTAAATGTGTAACAAAAGAAAAATAATAACAAATAGAAATTTAAGAAGAACAGGTTACCTCTGAAGGAGAATGAACGAAGTAGACTAAGGAAGCTTTAATGAAGAAAAATGATTGGATCTGGGTCCTAAAAAAAAAAATGTTTGAAAATGCAAAAGGTCAAAATTGGACAAAATAGAGAAAAAAGATGTGTGCGAATATCAGACACAAAAAAAATGAGGCATAAGAAATTCTGGGTGCTCACTTTGGTAGCACATATACTAAAACTGGAATGATACAGAGATTAGTATGGCCTCTATGCAAGGTGGACACACAAATTCATGAAACATCCCATATTTTTAAGAAGTTGTTTTTCAGTCCTTGGTGGTATTTCTTCTTGTTATTAATCTCTGTACTATTAATGGATAAGCACCTCAAAAAAGTTGTGATGTGCTATTGCACAGTATAGTAGCATATTTAACAATGTTCTGTGTCTACCAGAAACTTAGAAATATTTCAAATGTTTTCACTGTAAACAATAAATGTTTGAGGAAACAGATAGGTTTAATTTGATTTCAACATCATATAATGTATATACGTACAAAACATCATATGGTAGGTGCCCCATTAATATATGTGATTTCCATATATATTTTTAAAATTAATTTAAATTTTTAAAAAGAGATAAGGAAATGAGATGCATGTTTGGAGAATGATGTCCATGTCCCATTGGGCACCATGCGTAGGGTTGACAATGGCCGTGGCCATGTCCTTCTGTGTGATTCTTTCAGTCATTCACAGAGCTCTCCAGCTCAGTCACGCCAACCAATGTCCCAGGCTTTTAAGGACAGAGTTGATCTCACTCATAGTTAATATAACCCAAGAGAACCAATACCAGAAAGAGATCAGGTTGGACCTAATTCTAATCTAAACAATTAGAAGGTAGATCACAAGAAGGTCAAGATAAATGGAATAACTATTCCTGAATAGAAATTAGAAATTTCAGGCTCCTGATGTTCATTGCCATTAATTGTAAAACTAAGGGGGATGCTATAATTATATTTTTTAAATGAATGAAAATTGGAGAGAATGGAAAAATTGATTAAAATATTTTGTAGTTAGTAAAACTATTAGTGAACTCTTAGATCTCAGCCTATGTGGAAATAGTATTGTTTCAAATCTGTCATTTTTTTGTTAACATAAATACATTTATAGCACAGCCATTTATTCAAAGATTGTTCATCTTCAAACGTGTAACCATTTCCTTGGGTATGTACATCTATTCCTAAGGCATGCCCTCAAAACTGGAGATGGGAAGAAATTACTGGAGTGACTCACATTTTATTTCAGAGTTGTAGAAAATCAGAGGTGTTCCTTTTTTTTTTTCCCAAGTTTCTTCTCGGGTTTATACTTTTCAAATTGAAATGCTGCGACAGTATTTATGCCTATAATTTCCTAAAATGACCAAGCAAGATAAAAAAAAAAGTGAGACAGAAAGAGCAATTGCTGCTGAAAATGCAACCTTATCACAATTTATTTCAAAAGCCTGGTACTAATGAAAAAAGAGTAAGTCTATTTGTTTTTAAGGAAAAGCTTTCTTCAGGTCCACTTTAAGAGATGATTAATGGCAGCGATTTTCGTGTGTGTTCTGCTGATCTTGCCCGGCTGCCTTCATTGAATTCAAGTGGCATTTGGGGCTCCGTGGCTTTATATCTTCTGGTATCACATGTCCTGCCTCAAATGTAATTACAAGTTTCCGGAGGCTGGATATAAAGAACTCATTTAGAATGACCATTCAGGTTGTTTACTATAGACCATACATATGGTTATTCAGAACTGTAAATGCATTCAGTTACTAATAGGCCTTTTTTTAAAAAAAATGAATAAGCCCCTTGAAACAAGGAGGTTTTACTTTAATCACTACCTGGATTTTAAATTTTGCCGTTAGACCAAAGTCCAAAACAGGGTCTGATTTTGTGCCATTTCGTGTGAATGGTTCACAGGTCTGTGCGCTCACACTGACCTGGCTCTCTGTTACCACAACAGCTCTAGCAGCTGAAAACAGCCAAAAGAAGAATACACCTCTTTATCTGCTAAGGAAAATGACAGTTGTCAATCCAGGGTTACAGGTCACGGACAAGAGCAGCTCATGGCTTATTCAAGAGTTTTAATGCAACAACTATCCCAGGAAAATAGTAGTTCACAAGTTGTTTCTGCCTGTGTGCTCTGAGTTCAATTTGTGTTTCCATTTGTATAGTCAACATTTTTCCCGTGCTTCTTTTTAACAGTGTCTTTCTAACAAAAAAAAAATTATATTTTTGTTTTCTATCCCATTTCAGGATTTGAAAAATCCTGTGGCACAAGTAAGTGTGAAAAACAGCATGTCACATAGTTGTGTGCTCCAGTTTCTGAGAGGCAATAATATTACCTAAACTAAACACCATTGGCATTTCCAGGAAATTGTATTCATTTCTAATAAGATCTTTTTAAAAAACATTAACAAGTTGATCCTTCCTTCTTTGGTGAGCTTCATTTCTCCTCCCAGGAATAAAAGAGATTATCGCAGTTTTTATTCATCTGGTAGCTTCCAGATTGCTGTTCACTCATATCAGGAAAAAAAATGATGAAAGATCATATATTTTCAAATATAACATTTCCATGTGAAGTTGTGAAACAGCTATCCCCAGTGGTAAATGCCTGGCAAAATTGAGTTTCATTACACAATAAGTAGAATTTCTGCCGTTTCTAATATCCTACCATATGTATGTTCATATGTGGATATGTAGTCCTCACCACACTGGGCAAACAGTATTACTATCCCTGAACTACTGTTACCAGGGTGAAGGATGTGAAATGAGGTACACAAGAGACTTCATGCATCTGTATTTCTGCCCAGTGGGGAAATCAATATTTAATTCTGACTCTAAGTAGAGAGAAGCTCTCCCTGCCAGTGGAGGTTTAATATTCCCTTCCTAGTACTTTAATATACAGAACACTGCTTCCATGAAGATAACGTATAAACAAAAGACACACAAATTCAGAGGAGCACATTAAAGATGAGCGGGTGAAGGGCTGCAGTTAGCATGCAGCCATGGTCAGTAATAAGTAAAGCAGAGAACGGTATCTACCTGTCATAGCAGAGAGAAGCCTGTCCTCCTGCAAAAGTCATATGATTTCATAAAAAATACATCTCTAAAAACCTGAATTTGGAACAAGTGAATCAGGAAAGACAGAATAATTTGTGATTGTCCGTGACAGATACAAATTCCATGGACCTTGCACAAACATCTCCAGGGGGCCAGAACCACTCCCTTACAAAGGTTATTTAATAGAAAGGATCTAGAAAGAACCTTCAAGACGTTTACATCCCAAAAGGGGAGAGAAAATATACTTGCACAAGAAAATAATGTCAGGTGCTAGTAGAGAGGAAAAGCACAGAACAGACTGTGAGGGTATGTGTTGATCACCTTCTCATCACTATCACTAAGTAGCTGAGATAGGCAACTCATAAAGAGAAAATGTTTATTTTGGCTCACAGTTCCGGTGGTTCCAGTCCATGGTCACTTTGCCCCACTGCTCTGGGCCTGTGGTGAGACAGCAAGTAAGTCATGGTGGGAGCACATGATGGAGTGAAGCCACTCACCTCATGGGCAGGAAGCAAAAGAGAGAAGGGGAAGGGACCAAAGTCTCATAATCCCCTTTGAGGGCACCGCATCCACAGCCTAAAGACCTCTTGCTACTCCCCATCCCTTAAAGGTTTTAGCACCTCCCAACAGGGCCACAGTGAAGATCAGGCCTTTAAGGTCTCTGGAAAACATACAAGATCTAAACTATAGCAAGGTGGAGCATTAATTTTAGTTAAGAATAGTGGAGATGACCTCAATGAGAAGGAGATATTCAAATTCAACACAGGAACAGAACATCCCAGCCAGAAACAACAGTCAAATACCTGGAACAGAACAACCACCACAGGCTGAGTGGTTTAGGCAACAAAAGTCTACTTTCTCACAGTTCTGGAGGGTGGATGTCCAAGATCAAGGTGTCAGTGGGGTTGGCTTCTTTCAAAGCCTCTCTCCTTGGCTTGGAGATGATCATTTTTGAAATCTCTCTGTACATCTCTGTGTCCAAATTTCCTGTTCTTTAGGACACCAGTCACACTGGTTTATAGCCCACTCTAACATCCTCGTTCTACCTTAGTTATCCCTCTAGAATTCCTATCTCCGGGTACAGTTATACTGTGAGGTGTTGCAGTTTAAGACCTCAGCATGTGAGGGTGGGGCAGGCACTGTTTAGCACTATCGGGCTGGCAGTGCTCAAGGAGTGGAAGAGCACTAAAGATGCTTTGGTGTGGTGAGCAAAGGAGAGTAGAACTGGAGTAGAGGGAGAGGTAAGCACTCTGGATCTTGTTCCACATGCACGATTCCAAGGCTGCCTTAGTTACTCTCCTCGTCACTGGGACACAGTTTCTGACACCCACAACCCAAAGAAGGAGAGGTCTATTTGGGCTCAGTTTTAGAAGTTTCAGTCCATGTTAGGCAGGTTAAAATCTCAGAAAACAGCATGGAAGAAAGGCCCAGGCAGAGGAAAGCTGCTCATCATGACACCAAGAATCAGTCAGAGGAGCCAGGGAGGGAGATGAATACTTTCACGTTAGGCTCCACTAACCAGCATTTTCCAACCAGACCTCTGAAGAGCAAGTTAGCTACAGCATCCCCATGGCCCAACTGCCTTCCAAAAACCCTGCCTCTGAGCACCAGAGGTTCTTGGGAGACATCTAGATCCAAACCATAACAAGGGTTTAGCACAACCCTAAGATGAGCTCCTTCTGTGGCATTGCAGCTTCATTCACTCTTATTCCCAATAATTTTTCAGTGATATATATATATATATATTGCATCAGTTCAGTAGACAGCTTTATACACTTCTCCTGTGTAATTTTTAAATTGTTGTTGTCAAGTCATTAGCACGATCCTGAAGATTTCACTAGAAGATGGATGAAGGCACTTGGACCGATGTCTCAAACATGGCACATCACAGATGGAGCACGATCCTCAGCACCGTCATCACCATGGTGGGAAATCAGCCTTGGTCCCAGTCAAGAGCTGTGCTCCCCTCACCTACCCCAAAAGGAGAAGCCATGAAGCTGGTCTCCAAAGAGACTTCTCCCGACACTTGCTCAGCTCGCAGCACAGCAAGCTCAGAAGCTCAGGGACTGATATGCTCACCAGCTTTTGGAACATTTCCCAGGGACAAACTTGTTCTGTCATTAGGACCTGCGCACTTTGGACTGTGATGTCCTGGGCTGGAAGAGAGCTCACTCCTCTGAGAAGCAGGACATCTCCTCCTCTCACACCTGCTGCTGCCTGGCCCCACTGCAGAGCCTCTCTCCTCCCCTGTCTATGAGCCCGCCCTCTGGGGCAGCCTTTCCTGTCCAGTGCAGCTTCACCATGCCTGAGTAGATCTCTACATAATATGAGTAAGAAAGAATGAGAAAGGGCAGGGGAAAGGGCTATTTTCTTGCCAAATGGCTGGAGTCAGAAGTTCTCAGAAAACTCTAGAAGGGCCAAGGTAGTGTGAACAACCACATTTTGCTCCACTCTGAGCAATTAAGAATTGAAGCCTGTTTTACCGTTAGTGGAGTCAGCCAGAGAACGAGGTGAGCCCATCACTCAGAACCTTGGGAAAAGTAATGAGTACAGCCAGGCGTCCCCCGCGTTACCTGGGAGATTTACACCAAGGAGAAGCCTGCAGCTCCCTTCTCTCAACTCACCTCCCGCCTCCGCTGTCACTCCCCTCCCAACCCCCTCCTTACCTGAACCTAGACCCCGGGCCACCCACCATGAATGGATGGAAAACTGAGCCTCCACTATTCCCAAACATCTGAGGAGTTAGAAGAGACAATAATAAGGATAAAGGTACAAATAGGGGGTAAAAGAAGTAGGTGAAGAGACAGAGAACAGAATGTGCATCTGACAAAATTTGGGAGCTCTGAACACATTTTCCTAAACCTTGTTTTCTATGGAGTTAAGTCAAATAGTCTTATTGCTCTTACACAGCACTACCGGAAAGAGTGAAGTTCCTTCTATTGTAAGTCACACAGGCTCTGTAGCTGGCCTGGACCTTGATGCCATACATGGCATTGCTTGTACTGGAAAATACATTATGATCCCTGAGAGAATTCAGTACATGTTTACAAAAAGTTTTTCTTGTCCTAATCATGCAGTAGGCAGAAGAATATCCCCTACCCCAAGATATCCTTGTCCCTGGAATCTACATATAAGTTACCTTATGTGGCAAAGGGGATTTTGTGGATGTTATTAAGGTTAAGAGCCTTGAGACTGTGAGATTACCCTGGCTTGTTTAGGTAAACTCAATCTAATTGTGAGAATCCTAAAAGCAAAGACTCTCTTCCAACTGAAATAAAGACAGGAGTCAGTGACAGAATGGCTACCAATGCAACCTGCAGGCTGTGAAGATGAGGAAAGGAGCCCACAAGCTAAGAAATGCAGGAGGCCTTTAGAGACCATTATGGTTTGGATCTAAAATGCCCCCAAAGGCAAGTTGACATGCCTTCAGCAGGGTGGTGGATCACGACAGCTCGAACTTCACCCATGTATTCATCCACGGATGAGATCATAGTTTGCTGGCATCCTTAGGAAGTGATGGAAGCAGGAGGTGGGGTCTAGTTGAAGTGGGTCATGGGAGTATGACCTTGGGGACGGTATTTGCTCCCTGGCCCCTTCCTCTTTGGCTCTTTCGCACTGTCTCTGAGTTCTGGCTGCCATGGGGTGAGCAGCTTTCCTGCACCCTGCCCTTTGCTAAGATGTTTCTGCACTGCCACAGACTTAACTGCCATGGAGTCAGCTGTCCATGAACTGAAACCTCGGAAACCACAAGCCAAAATAAATCTTACTTCCTTTACACTGACTTCCTCTGGAATTTGCTTATGCAGTGAACAGCTAACACATACGTTGGAAATGAGGAAATGGATGCCCCATTCCACCGGAGCCTCCAGAAAGGAACATATCCCCATCACACTTTGATTTTAACCTATTCAATCATGTTGGATTCCCAACTCACTGAGCCATGAGATCGTAAGTTTGTGTCTTTAAGTCATTAAATCTGTCGTAAAACTAATACAACACTAAAATAATGTACACTTGTTTCATGAAATTGTATATTTGAGAAAACATTTAAAACGGAAACAAAAGTGAACCATAATTCCATTATCTTATAATGTCCATTCTTAAACTTTTTGAGTACATCATCCCAGTCTATTTTTCCCTACAAAAGTAAAGAGCATTTTAATCAGTGTATTTTATAAAATACAAAAATATGCTTTTTCCCCGTTAAATGTAGTGTCAACATTCACATACTATTTTTATGACCTAATTCGTTTCTGCAGTTTGTGGGTATCCCCCACAACACGTTTTCTATAGCAGAGTTATTTCAGCTGTATAATATTTCATCTTTACAATTGTAACATCAAAGTTATCTCAAAGATTTCTTAAAGTTGTCTATGTTGTATTCACATGAAAAATTCCAATTATAGATTATATATGTATATTTTCTAAATCATATGATTATATGCTATAATGTAGCCATGTAGTATTCACTTTAAAACCTGTAACAATACATTTATCATATGATTACTTTTCCATCACTTTGACTTTTCTGTTCACATCCAAAGACCTTCCTATCTAGAAGTCATAGATGTATCATGATGACCTATGCTTGGTCATTTGTTGACTGGCAAGTTTCAGGACAGAAAAGGTTAAGAGGCTTATACATTACCTGCTTACAAATACAAATCTTATATGGCACAGGTTATTTATTCCTAATGGATCAAAAAACCTTTCTCTGGAAGATTTAGTTCAATTTTCATCTAAAATAGGAATCTATTTAACACTACCTTTGACATCCATTCAACACCAGCTCCACCTAAATACTCCCAGTGACTGGGAGAACTCTAACACAAATTATTAATGTTAGAGCAGCTCTTATTAGTAGCAAATATAACTTTCTATTGAATTTAAGTCTGGCCTACCTATAGTTTCTACCATTGCTCTAGTTGGCCTTTATAATCAATCTATACACAATAACCCTACATCCTCTTCTCTATGGTAGCTAGCTGTTGTAGTCAGGATTTACAAGGAAAAAGATTTAATACAGGATACATAATTCATAGGATTTATAATACTCACCCAGAGTCAAATGCAGAATACAGGAAATCTGTCCACATAGTAGAGACACAAAGCATCAGCTGAGAGCTTGGGTCCCGCGGCAATGTCCTCCACGAGTCCAGCTGGAGGCCTAGAGTCCATGACAATCTCTCATGCAAGTCTGTATCAAGGATCTCCAGTGGGAAGGTCCAAAGGTCAATGGTGGAAGCTAGAAAGTCTGCCCCAGAGGGATGAAGGATCTGAGGGATCTGCACCAGAGCCAGGAAGCAACGCTCAAGATAAGGACCTAGAGCTCCCCCGATGAGAAAAGCAGTCATCCTCAGTGAGGACCTGAGTTCCTCCAATGATGAGAACAGGTGAGTTCATATCAGGAAAGCCAGCGTGACAAGCTTCTCCAGGAGGATCAATGGCTCACTATCTTTCCCTCTCATTCTCTATGCTGCTGGCAACACTCCTCAGGTGGGTCTTCCACACCCAGAACCACACTGATTCAGTTTAGCTGGGTGTTACAAATTGACCATTAGTCAATCTACATCACCAGGCAAATATTTTTAATACAACACTTATAACCTTTAAATATGTAGATCTCCTGAAGGAATGCTTGGATTTTTGTGATCATAATGGAACTGTAGTTAAATGTGATCTCTCTTAAAGATATGTTGTATGGACATTCTGTTGTTAATCCTCAGAGAAATATCAGGCAATTCACATATAATTCAGAAGGCAACAAATAGAACAATTCCCCTATCTCCCTCTTAGGGGTTCCATTTTTGGATCTGAATTTCAAAACTCTAGAGATACTGAAGATATTCCCAAGGCTTGGAAGTTAAAAGTAATCTATTCCTCACAGAGGAAGAACAGGAGATACGCAAAAGGTACACTTCAAGGACATCCCAGGCCACGGATGGGTTAGGAACAAAAGGCAAGATTGTGTAGTCTTATTTCCTTAGCTTTGTTATGATCTTAATAAAATATTCTAACCTTGTCTTAGCTATTATCTGGCTATTATAGAAGAGAGTCCATACATGAACAATCAGCCCCTTTAATGTTTAAAGTGTAGAACTGCCCTTCCGTTAATAATACTTAGCAAGAGACCTTTAAGGTAGGGAGTATAAGTAGGCATCATCCTTAACACCAACACTAATCAATTAGCCAAGCCTGCCTGGAGCGCAGGTTGAGAAAAATTCTGAAGCCATATTCAGATTCATCAGAAGGGAATGCTTTGATTAGCTGTCTCCACTACCGATCATAGCACGGCAGGGGATGGCAAAGAGGTGCAGGACACACACCATCTCTGCACTCCCAGAACGGAGCTACTGTTTGGAGGGTCAAGTTTTCTTTAGTTGAGAAAAATCCCTTTTATTAACGAAGAAGATACATTAAGAAAATTATCACTGACCTTATCATTTCCACCAGGATTCCTCTAGGATAGCTGCCTCCGTTTCCTTCAAATGTTCCTCACTGGCCTGGTTTTCGGATCTTTTGGCACCCAGGAAGTGCTCTGTGCAGCGCATTCTGGTTTATCTCTGTCCTTCTAACAGGGACCCAGAACTTCCTGGAAAGCAGTGAAGAAACTTAACTGCACATTAGGGGAGGGGTGGATGCAGCCCGGTGGTGGAACACTAGAGCATCTGCCTGGTGGCATGAGGCTTTGGGTTCTGGCCTCAGCACTGCAACATTAAACAAATAAATAAATAAATATATTTTTAAAGATATAAAGAAATGAAGGGAAAAAACTATGGCCAAATACATCCCTAAATGATACTGAAAACAAATAGAAAAAAGCCACAAAACAGCAAGATTTAGAACCCAGGTGTGGTAGTACATGCCTGTAATCCCAGCATTCTGGGAGGCTGAGTCAGGAGAATCACAAGTTTGAGCCCAACCTAGGTAATTTAGCAATGTAGTAAAACCTTGTCTCAAAATTCTTTTAAAAATAAGTTTTTAATTTTTTTTTTTAAGTCTGGGGATGTAGCTCAGTGTGGAGGTCCTGGGTTTAAACCCCAGCAGCCTCCCCAAAATTTTTTAAAGCCATAGCAAGATTAGACTCAAACACATTTATTAAATCCAAGAAAAACAATGGAAATGTGTCTAACAAACACATCACCAGAACGAACGAAGAACCTAAAGACAATGCTGTCAATGGCAGAAAATCCAGTGCTCACCAAAAACTTACAGGTAAGGACAAGAAGATTTTTATTCTGTATTCAAAAAGCAAAGATTTCAGAGCACCAGCCTTTGGGCCACACCCTAGCTGCACAGGCACCTGGGAGGTGGGCAGCCAGCGCCCGGGAAGGTGCTTGCACCAGCCCTCAGGCCAGCGGCCGCCGCCGCAAGGTCAAAAACTATCATGGCACAGAGAAGCAATGACATAATTGGCCTGCCACACGCTGGCCGCGGAGGTCCACCCAGGGACATGTGTGAATCATCCCAACATGGAGAAAGCCCTGGGAATACATGCCACACAACGGGTCACTCTTGCCCCTGCCGTTGAGAGCCAGAAAGGTCCAGAGTCAGCGGAGGAGCAGCTGCTGAACAAGGACTAGAAGAACACGAGAATACAGACTACACCCAAAGACTCAGAGGTCTAGTTGACCAGGGTCACGAGAGCCGTTTGGAAGCTGGAAACCAGGAGGACCTTGTGCAATACCTGGGGAGACACCCTGGAAGCCATTCTTCCCCTGAGAGTACAGCCTGCGGTAGAGGAGCATGTGGAGCTCCCAAGAGGTCTGCACTGAGATTCCTGCTGCCTGTGCTGATGGTTGGGGAGAGGACTCTAAGTGGTTGCAGGGTCCCAGTGTGCTGGGAGGCTGGAGAGGAAAAAGCTACAAAAAATGGCCTATGCCCCAGATGGCTCACTTGAGATGTCTCCTCAGTATTCTATAGCCATGATGAGGAGGAGACCAACGAGAGAAAACAAAGACACTGAGAAAAAGCAGCTGCTTTTGCTGCAGCACTGAGATACAGACCCTAAGTCTGATTCTCAGGGCCCCAAGAAGAACTCAATGACTACATTCATCTGGTACCACTGTTAAAAGCCAGGCTACTTCAAGAGGAACTTCCCTAAGAAGCCCCCTGGGCCATGCCCTGAATGCAAAGGTGACCACTGGAGATCAGTCTGCCCTCTGAAACGGATGTCCCAGAGCTCAGAATCATCCTACCAGTTAGTCCAGCAAGAATGAGGAGGCCCGGGGCATACTCTGCCTTCTCCCTCTGGCCAGACTGTCTTCTCCATGGAGGAGCCCTGGGTAATCATGACTATAGAGGAAAAAGAAAACAGCCTGTTGCTAGACACAGGTGAAAGTCTCTCTGTCCTTCTTTTCAATCCTGGCCTTCCTTCCAGCCGTCACACCTAAGTGAAAGGAGTCACTAGTGAGGAGGTAATCCACTATTTTTCACAACCCTTAGGCTGTAACTACTTGTAGATCTTTCTTGCATATCTCTGTCTTCCTGAGAAACCACTTTGAAGATACCACCATGTATTACAGCAGCCATTGATATTTTTCTACTAATCTGTCCATAACTCTGTAATGTTTGTATTGTTGCTATGCTATTTTGTAAATGGATGTATGTTTATTACTATGTGTTTCCTACAACAACCATTGAGAACAGTCAATAATTATTCAATTAGTCACTCATGTCTAGCTCTATTTATTTTCTTTAGAAACCACTTTTAAGATACCCAAGTATAGTACAACAACCATTGATAATCTCCTACCTCTTTTGTCTGTAACTCACTATTATTTGTCTATTTGCTTTCCTGAGAAACTATCTTGTAGATAACGATATGTAAAACAACAGAAATTGATAATTTCCTACCACTTTGTCTGTAATTTGATAAGCCCCCTATTACTATGTTATCCTTCTTTTACTCTTTAAAATAATAAAAAAGCAAAGATTTCTAAGTTAATGGCTTAATTATCACTATACATTATTTTTAATATATATTAAAAGTACCTGGTCTCAAACACAATTATAAATATTCAAACTATGGTTGAGCTATTCTAACTTACTGTATATCTCTGCTTGTACATTCTAACTCACTGTATACTTCAAATTGTACATGAAACCAAAGATCACAGGGCAAGATAAAGTTGAGGAGTGTCTCTTCTTTACAAAACCAGGTGGTCCTTAATTAAAAGCTGTGAAATCCAAAGATCTCTTGGAAGACTGGCCTGGTCCCAGAAGTAGCTCTCCTGATTGCACATTAGAGACACCTGGAAAGTGGTAAGGTTTTCTGATTGTTGCTGTGTTATATTTTGTTCTGTTATTGCTCTTAATTCCAAAGTTGGCCAATTAAATCAAGCTTCCAAAAAAAACTCTCCAGAGGATTCTAATGAGAAGCCAGAATGAGTCCTAGCTGAATTTTAATACAGTTCTGCCTGCCACCTGCAACTCTAACAATAACTCACCGAGAATATCAGCTGGTAGAATGAAAACTGACCACAAACAGGAAGATTAAATTCTTCCTGCTCTGCTTTTATCAAAGAGCGTCTCTCCATTCCCAAATGAGCCATGAGCCAATACATTCTCACTTATGCAAATTACAGATGATGTTTCCAAGCTAGGAGAGAAGAGAAGCAAGGCACCAAACAAAGGCTGAGAGGTCAAACATGTAAGTCATAAAAGCATTTCTTCAATCAGGCTCATCAGTCCAAACTAGGAAGACTTGTTTCCAACAGTACAGATGTTTTTCAACAAAGTAAGAGCATTTGGTACATTTTTTGGCAGATGGCAAGATAAAGTTCATTTGCTTAAGAAGCCACTCCTCTTTGATGTGGTTAATTATGACCTCCTGGGCAGCATACCAACCTTATCAGAATCCATCAGAAGTGTTCCCTCTTGTAAGAATGGCTTCACCACGACTATTGCTGTTATGCCCACCATCCCCTAAGAGGATAGGCTCCCACACCAGTGGAAAAAGATTGAAAAAGACGGGCCTTGTTATCAAGATGTACAACACAGGAGAGAATGAAGGCAGATTTTGAAGATTTCAAGTGTCTTTTTCATTTTCCTTCATCTTTCCTTTTGTTGTCCATTCAGCCACAGGTTTAAATTTTTTCTCATTTTTTTTTCTGTGTTACAGAACAGAACTTGTTGATTATAAGGTAGGGATTTTTTTTTTTTTTTCAAAAGTACCAAAACACGTAAAGAATAAAGTGAGGGGCTGGGAATATAGCTCAGCAGCACAGCATCTGCCTGGCAAGCACAAGGTCCTGAGTTTGGTTCCCAGTACCAAAAAAAAGAGAAAAAAAGAAAAGAATAAAGAGTAAAGTGAAAGTTCCCTCTCACCAGTCCCAGCATTAACAGTGAACTGTGTGCATTCCACACAGTTTTTTTCCTTATGCTTATGCTGCACGGAACTTCCCCACTGCTTTTGATTAAAAATCAATACAGTTTCATGCAGAAACATTTACACACAATGAGTTTTATAGATTTTTAGGAAAGAAGTCCCAAGTCAGTCTGGTAGATTCAAAGAGAAAAGATCCAAAGGATAGATATGAGCAATAGGAAGAGAGAAAAAAAAAACCAGAAAGAAGAGAAAAGTCTAAAGATATTGATGAGCAAAGAATTAAAGGAAGACTGCCCTGTGATCCACAGAGCTAAACAGAAGAAACAAAAGCAAGACAGGAATAGAAAAACTGTCTATTTTAGTTTCAGTAATACAATAAAGCAGTGCATAGTAGGTGCTTAATAAATATTTTCATCAAGTGAAAACCAGACTGTCTCACTTCCATTGTATGGCCTAGATCAAATTAGAACTAAGGAAAGCTGACAAAATTTGTAATAGTTAGTGAGGTAAGAAATTCATTTAATAAAATAATTTTGATCCCGAGATAAAAATTGATAATTGAGCCAGGGATATAGCTCAGTGGCACAAGCACCCGCCTGGCAAATGCAAAATCTTGAGTTTGATCCCTAGTACCAAAAAAAAGAAAGAAAAATTGATATTTGATGCAAGCTTGTACGTATGGAGAAGGATGAACAGAGGTAAAATTATATGAAAAAAACAAGTCAAGTAAAATATAGTAATGATTATGGCAGATACCAGGGGAAACCATAAAGCATTTGTCAGGGAAGCTAGCCAGGCAAGATGAGTGAGAGAGCCCCGGGGAAAGAGTGCACATTTGCAGAGTTTCAGCATGTACCAGACTCTTTCAGATGAGTGGCTCTATTCATCTACACAACTGCAAGGGAGGAATTAATGATCTCCACTTAAAGTTCTGGAAACTGAGGCCCAAAGTGGTTTGGCACCCCCAGCCTCCCAGCTAATAAGTAGCAGAAATACTTTTCAAACACAGACCTTGGGGCTGGGGATTTAGCTCAGTGGCAAAGCACCTGCCTGGCAACCACAAGGTCGTGAGTTCGATTCCTGGTACCGGAACAAAAACAAACAAAACAAAACAAACAAACAATCAAACACAGACCTTGCTGCCGTAAGCCCAAACCTCATCCCAACTGACCCGCTATCCATCGGAGCGGTATGCTGTAGGAATGGGCTCATCTGAGCGGTAAGTAGTAGCAGAGGCTTGCTGTGCGCCGCGTGATACATGCACAGCACGCTCTTGGGCCCAGCCCGGAGTTCCTGAACCGCAACCTGCATGCTAACAGATCCCTTGGTGACTGGTGTCCTCATTAACGCATGAGACGTACTCAGAGAACCTCATTTGCCCTAGAATTTCGCACTATTTATTTCGGGGAATTTCAAGAATTCTCTGAAACTGAAAAGCCTGAAAATAATGGAAGTCACTTTCCATTATGTCTGTTCCCATTTGCATAATGGACATCTTTAATCATTTCAGCTTTGTATGTGCATATCAAACAGTCTGGATGATGTCCAATGACGTGGAAATGTGTTGTCCTGAGGCCTCTATACTGGAGACTTCCTACTCAGCGTGGCATGCGAGGTGACAAAACCTGAGAGGTGAGGCTCCGTGAGCAATGATTAGGTTACTCGGGGTGCTT
The DNA here is from genome assembly GCF_000276665.1 of Chinchilla lanigera. Lineage (NCBI taxonomy): Eukaryota > Metazoa > Chordata > Mammalia > Rodentia > Chinchillidae > Chinchilla > Chinchilla lanigera. Next base: position 2,024,385 of record NW_004955500.1, on the reverse strand, counting down.
TCCTTGGAAGAGATTAATTCCGGCCTCCTAGGATGAGCTAGTTCTTGCAAGAGAGGGTTGTTATGTGAAATGTGAAATCAGCCCCTCCCTGATCTCTGGCTTCGCTCTTACCATGTGGTCTGTTCCGTGACCATGCGTTCCCAACACGGTGCCACCACCCTGAGGCCCCACCAGAACCCATCGGGAACCAGGGCCTCACCACGCTCTTGGACATTCAGAGCAGTGAGCTAAGTAGATCTCTTCTTCTTTACACACCGCCCAGCACCTGGTATTCTGTTGGAGCAATAGAAAGTGGGTGAGCACATGGTGGGAGAGAACAAAACCAGTCAGGAGACAGAACTGCTCTTCTTGGGCATAGGAAGAACTGATGCTTCTGAGCAGCATTCACTGAGAAATCAGTTCTTCACTCAAATTCCTCTTTCTCTATCCTATCCAAAGATTCAGGACGACCAGTGTGAGCCCTGTTTCTATTGCTTAGACCTCAGAAACAACCCTTCACACGTCGTGAAGAAGGGTTGTGCTAGGGATGGAAGTGTCTACTTTTTTTCTGAGTTTTTTTATTTTAAAGAGAAAAAAACAATAACAATATAACAATAATGAAGATAAAAACAAAACAATACAAAAATGATAAAAACAGTACAGGATTTCAAAACAAGATGATAGGAATTAAAAATGGTTGTCTGCAACGAAGTTGCTCAGATTACCAGATGTAAGAATGCAAGACTGATCAAACAATTAAAGACAATAAAAAGCAATAAAAAAATTAGAAACGATACAGAGCTTCACCAATCAAGATGGTAGGAATTCAGCAATGGTTGCTTATAGTGCATATTATTGTCTTCAAAATACATGAAAAAATGTTCAACATCATCAGTCATTTGATAAATGCAAATTAGAACACTGAGATTCCATCTCACCCCAGAAAGAATGGCTATCATCAAGAAATCAACCAACAACAAATGCTGGAGGGGCTGTGGGGAAAAAGGAACCCTGCTCCACTGCTGGTGGGAGTGTACACTGGTGCGACCACTGCCGAAATCAGTCTGAAGATTCCTTAGTGAACTAGAATTAGAGGTCCCACTCAGCCCAGCTATTCCCCTCCTGGGTATTTTTCCAGAACTGAAAACATCATATCACAGCGATATATGTGCACCCTTGTTTACAGCTGCACAATTTGTAAAGCTAAATCCACTTTGAAAATTCACCCTGAGCTTCTATCCACTGCTAGGATTTAGGTAAGACTCAGAAATAATAGCCTTATTCCAATGTGGTCCCTCCTACTTCCTCACCCACAGATGCAGCTGGATCTGGACAGATGGAAGTCTAGAGCTCTTGAGGCTTCAGAGCTCTGTCATCCAGCTACCCAATGGTTTTGAGAAATGCACTGGTCCTTCCTGTGTACCTCAATTTCCTCACCTGTAAAATGGGCCTCACCTAGTTCTCAAGGAAACCTAGAGGCTTAATTAGTGTTTGTAAAGCCTTGAGATTCCCTAGATGAAAGTGACTGTATAAGTATAAATCATTATCATTATCACTATCATTATTATTATTATTATTACATAAAGTATGGATGGCAGTTTAAGCATGGGATTATATGTCGGCCTCCTGGGATGATAGATTTCTGGATAAACAAAAAGCGCCACAGACTGTCATTATCTACAAGCCTTTCCCATGTCTGTCCAGGAATGCCTCATCATGTCTGCTAGGCTAACCATGCAAAAGCAAGGCTTGCTTCATTCACCAGAGGTAAATTCGGATGAGATGGTACTGCCTGAAGACTAGGAAATCTCTTGAACTGTGTATCTCTAAGATCAAGTAGATCCTGCTACCCACATGGAGCCGGAGTCATCAGGTAAACAAAGACAAAAACAACTTTTAACCCAGCGCTGCCACTGACCCGCCTTACCAAGTCAGTCCAACGGAAAGTCTGCATTTTCTTTTCAGACACACTACAAATGAAAGTGGAAATACATGCCGGGAGAATTTTAAATCTTCTTCCAGATGATCCGGCTACATAAAGTAAAAGAAATGTGTGGGGGATGAGGACCACGTCTGCTCACCCAGAGGGAAATGGAATCAGCCCCAGAGCAGATGTAAGGTCCCTTCTGCATGCAGGGCCCGGCTCTAAAAGGGTGTATGTGATGTGGCTGGAAGCTCCAGGTGCCAGCCAGGCAGAGCTGCCACATAAAGAGACCAGAAACTTTGGGGAGAACTGCTGCATAAGGCACCCACCTATGGCTTCAGGGAGTCTGTAAACTCCCTGCAATAGCCCCCAAAACTTTTATGTGTACGTGAGTTTTTCTGGAAAGAACGTACATAGCTTTGTAAGATTTTCAACTGATTATGTAACCAAAAAGGATTATGATCCAAATTTTTTCTTCTCCCTTAATTTCACTATTCTTGGATATCTGCAACTTTAATTTCCCTTTTAAAAAAAACCCTAATTCACACTATTTCCTGATATGGACGTGAAAACTACACCACGTATGGTGGGTTTTCTCGCAGCAGTTCCTCAACTCTGAGATGCTGGACATTATTAGGAAGAAGTTTAAGTCACTTTGAGCCATATACGCTGAATCTGGTTCTGATTTTGTTGTTCCAAATCATTCCCCATTTCGAATAACATTTGTGTTCTGCTGTCCAAATTTTTTACTAACTTTCTAAGACTTACACTGCTCATTTAGCTGCCCTTTCCATGTATTACGATGATGGGACTACAGCTGAAATTTGGTAGAGGGGCTCAGACTGAGAAAGTATGAACCTTTATTTTATTTCAAATAAGCTCCTGGAAAGTATATGTATTTTCCAAAGCAATCAATCAGCATTCCCTTGGCAATGAAGCAGTCCCACAGGCCTCGGTCCCTTCACGTGATTTATGATAACTCCTCCTTCCAATAAAGTACCTGGAGAAGATCTTCTCACCCAGAATTCCTTAACTGTGGCCTCCAAGCTAAGCCAAGAATCAGGAAAATGTACAGCAGGACGTAAAAACTCAAGGAGTGAAAGAAGAAATGGAACAAATTCTATTTGGAGACAGAACATCCTCCCTAACCCAACTTTCTAGGTTAATGGCTGCATTTTTCACTGATGAAAGTAAGCATCATTCAGAGAGCTTCATGACCGCTTTGAGTTATGTGGGGATTTCTTTATTATTATAAAATCCAAGACCCAAATGGATGCCTAAAGCTGCAGATAGTACTGGTCTGTGTATATGCTGTGTTTTGTCTTGTCCACATACACCTATGATAAAAGGTAAGTCATAAGTTGGACACCATAAGAGTAACATAATAATAAATATAAAATTATAACAGTGTGCTGTAATAAAAGCTATATGAATGTAGTCTCTCGCTTTCTCTCTCAAAATATTGTACTCACTCACCACTCTTGTGATGGTGTGAAATGGTACCATGCCAAGGTGATGAGATGAATGACATAGGCGTCGTGTCATAGCGTTAGGCCACTTACACGAGGGTTACTTGAACACAAACACTGTTACCATGACCACCCACTGGATAACTAAGCCGGCCGCTAAGTGACTTGGGGGTGGTAGCATATACAGTGGGGAAACTATGAACAAAGGGATGAGTCATATCCCAGGTGGGAAGCAGCAGGGTGGCATGAGATTTACATCCTGGGGTTTTTTTCTGGAATTTTTCATCTGATATTTTCAGACCATGGTCAATCGCAGGTAACTGAAACTGTATAAAGCAAAAGTACAAGAGGGGAGTTCTGTATCTGTTAAATGAAGAGGGTCCACTAAAATAGCCTCCAGCTCTAAAACTCTACACCCGTGGAACTCTAGACCAGTATTCTAAAGATGCAGTAGGGCATCCTGTTGAGCTTTCTGACCTTGCTGAGGACTACAAACAAGTATTTCTTGAAAAGTCATTTTATGACAGCAGCTGAGCTTAGATGGTCAAGATAAATAAGACAATATCTTTGCCCGTAAGGATCGCCCAATCTTTCTACAGACTAGTAACACAGTGTGATGAGGCTGCACGTGCAGAATCAACCATCAAAGTTCAGTGGGCGTGTAGCAGGAGGCAGCACATGCAAGTGATGGCACCGGGGCTTCCTGGGATGGTCGGGCTGCAGAATGGGCCCGGGGCTTGTCTCCTCCTCTCCTCCCTTCAGCCCAGGCAATCAGAAAGAAAAACCCACAGGTTGCGTTCTCTTACCCTGCAGGTAATCTGTGCCCTACTTCCTTCCCTTGGGACCTACTTTGTCCCCTCTACTTAGGATTAGGGAATGTAATGACTGGACAACTGAGATAATAGGACAAAACCTAAGATCCACACTCAGATCGGCATCTAAATTTGTACCGAGAGACAGTGTCAAACCAGCAAGCAACGGCAACCATCCACAGTTACTGTGCTACTAGGTAGAGTACGCTCTTCCAAGAGTGTGATTGAATAATCAGGCCAGCCAAGTCTGGGCAATTTAATGACTTACCAAGACCCATTTCAAAATAAAAAGTAATTCTAGTAAAGCTCACACCTGTGTCAAGATTTTTGATGTTCTGCTTATTTTTAAATCTGATCATCCAAATCAAAATAGACTTTCTCTAACATTTCTTAATTCAGACAAAGAAAAGAACAGTATATGTTAAGGCTTGGTAAATTTAATCCATCTTAGCATGTGGGAAATTATCGGGTTTGATCTCAAGATTCTGACTAATGCTGACTATTAACCAATTGCTAACACTTCTGAGTTATCAACAGTTAAGTCCCAGAAAGTAAACACACAGCAGGATTTTAATGCTTCGGAATCAACAATACGTGAAATGGGTCATAGCTGCAATAAGCCAGGGAGAGAAAGTTAAATACACACTCGCGCAGTGTCTAGTTGGGGAGTATTCCTAATATCTCAATACGACCTGCTCTGGATTCATCCACTAATTAAGAAACAGCACTCTGAGGGTGCACGCGCAGAAGACAATGGAAAATGAAATCAATATTTCAAAGGCGGAGAGGCCCGTGTTCTTAAAATGCAGAGTAACTATATTCTAATAGTGCTTCTGCAGACAGTGCTGAGACTACTTAGCCACGTTATCGAAGTATAATCAAAAGTTGGTTTTCGTTTTTTCAGGTGAACCAACTTAAATACACTATGCCATTTTAAAAAGGAGGAGGTTCTTATACAACGAAATTGAAAAGATTAACATAAGCTTGATTTATCTATTTTGTGGCTTACAATTCAAAGACATTTAATGCTAATATTATACAGAATCAAATCTTTAAGGACAAATTGTATGAATTCACTGTACAATATATATCCTTTTAACTTCCCTTCAAAGATAATAACTATGGGCACTCAAATATTCAGCTAAGCAGTTTCACTTTTTATATAATTTTGTAATCATATATTATTAAAGCTATAAAAGAATCTTACAGACCATGGGCTCTGTATTATCAAAGGACTTTCATTCATAAACTAGTGAAAGCTAATGTGATGTAAGCCAGCTTCTCATACAACTAAAGTACCAAGTGCTCCCCGGATATTCAGAAACTTGTTTCTATTTTACTTGTCAAATACGCCTCAATGAAGCTGGAAGCGGGGAATGAGGACCTTTTGTCTGCGCAGCCCTCATCTCCGCTTTCCTCTTCACGAGCATCAATCTTCCGTGATCTCTCCCCAGAGAACCACTAGGGCCCTCCAGCTACTGTCACATATTTTACTAGCATAACAACAAAGTAAATTTTTTTAAAGACCCTTACAAATAGTTCCAGCCCAGTAGCATGAGATTAGTATTTTAACAACTGGCTTTCTAGAAAAGTATTTTTTAAAGATTCTGGTTTGTAGCATTTGCCAATTTCCAAGATCCTCCTGCCATGCTCCTTGGCCAACTTGAACCTACCAACTTGACACCACTAAATACAGAACTGGAGCCCGGGCGTGGTGGCGCACACCTGTAATCCCAGCACTCGGAAGTCTGAGGCAGGAGGATCACTGTGGGCTGGAGATCAGCCTGGGCTACACAGTGAGCTCAAGGCCAGCCTGAGCTGCATAGCGAGACTCCGCCTCAAAAAGACAATAAATAAATAAATAAGTAAATAAATGTATACATACATACATACAGAACTGGGAAAGATGTGCACTCATCCATACTATATAAAGTATTTCCCCCATATAAATGAAATACACATAAACATCCTCAGAAGCGTAAGTACTAATGAAATGTAGGGAAATCATTCAAGGGTCTAGTTTCGATAGTCGCTGCCCAGTATAGCCCACAGACCTCACTCGTCATGGCGCTCCACTCTTTCTTTGTCCAGTAGATCACTGTCAAATAGAAAATCCCCCCAAACCGAAGGAAGAGAATATTCTCAGTAACTGACATGACCCGAACTCTACTTCAAAAATTATGTACTGTAGTTTCTACATGTCAAAGTCTCCTACCCAGTGTTTTAACTTACCGTATATAACTATTTTGAGGACAATTTGACAGAACTAACAAAAGCCATAAAATTCCTAATTTTTTTTTAGTTATTCCAAGAATTTAGCTTCTGGGAGCTAGTTGAAGGAAATAATCACAGATATGCTCAAATATTTTACTTTCAGGATGCTCACCCTGGCGTTGCTAAAAAGGGTGGAAAGTTGGAAGTAATTTAAGTGGCCAATAGCAGGCAAATAGATGAATACAAATTGTAAGATGTCATCTACAGAAGAGCCATAAAAATGATGCTGGTGGAAAAAAGAAAGAAAACAAAATCCAGGGGCTGGGGATTTAGCTCGGCGGCACAGCGCCTGCCTGGCGAGTGCGACGTTGTGAGTTCGATTCCTGGTACCACGAAAAAAAAAAGAAAGAAAGAAAACAATATCCATAATATTTTACCTTCTTTTTGTAGGGGTGAAAATGTCCAAAGGGATAAGCCATATCAAAACATTAACATGGATAATCTCTCCACTGAACAAAAGTTGATTTGTAGTTTTAGACTGTTGTTCTTGTATCTTTTAAAGATTATGAAATGTCCAAGCTATCAACTGTTTTTCAAAAAGAAGGAAAAAGAAAAAGAAAAAAGATCTGTGCTCCATCCGTTGTTACGGGCTTACTTTATGTCCCATTATTACATTCATCCTAGTTTAAAATCAGTTTAAGCCTTGTTGCTGGAAACTTGTCTACCCTCGCAAAAATAAGGGGGCAGGGGGCATGCTAAAAACACAGCTAGAGACACAAAGGTGTAAACACTCGGGGAAAAGGGCCTAGACTCCCTGGCCCTCACCTCTACCATTTTCAGCTCTGTGCGCTGCTTTGTCACAACTGTTCTAAATTTACCTAAAACTGCCTGGTCAGGGAAACTGGTGTAAAAACAGCAGACACAGGGATGTTGACTCAGATTAACTGCAAGTATCCCACTTTCCCACGTAAAGGGCGAAGGTAGAGCGTTAGGAGCTTTTGAGAATCCCGCAATCTCATGGAGCCTTCAGAGACCGCAGCTATAGTTGATTCGCATCCAAGGGCCTGATCTGAAGTTCAGTATAACCAGAGGAAACTGAACACATCATATGAACTAGAGGGTATGCCACAAGGGGGGAACCGTGTGGACAATGCATTTCTTCAAAATTGTTTAAAGCAAAGTTGATAGATGCAAATTTAAAAATAGATTTCTTTTGCAGTCATAATGAATTTGCAGGCTATCTGAACTCATCTAATTGAAAATAAACTACTGCTCAAGCAATGCACATAGCCAGAGGCCCCCAAGGTAGAAATCCATTTCACTAGAATGTTTTCATTTTGTATTTTTACCATAAGGGAAGAAGAAACAATGTTTCTACAGAAAGTTTTTGCTTCACAACTGAGGTTTTAAAGTTAAAGCTATTGTCCAGGTATGGTGGTGCACACCTGTGATCCCAGCACTCGGGAGGCTGAGGCAGGAGAATCGCTATGAGTTCAAGGCCAGTCTAGGCTACATAGTGAGAGCCTGTCTCAAAAAAAAAAAAAAAAAAAAAAAAATTAAAGCTATTGCTTAAAAACAGAAGATGTAAGTTTAGATTCTGGCTGTACAATTTACAAACTCTGTTACTTGGCGGTAGGGGGAATCACATATGTATTCAACAGTGTTTTGGGGTGTTTGTTTTTTTGGTGGTACTGGGGATTGAACCTAGGAGTGCACTACCAGTGAGCTATGTCCCAGCCCTTTTTAATTTTTACTGTGAGACAGGGTCTCGTATATTGCCCGGACTGGACTCAAATTTGTGATCATCCTGCCTCAGCCTTCCTCAGTGCCGAGATTACAGGCACGCATCATACCAGGCTCAATGCTTTGGTCTTCAAATACAAACAACACAATAACAACTACAGTATACTGTTCTTGTGAGCATAACAGTATCTCCATAGCACTTACCATCCCATAACATTTAAGTTTGCCCCAACTAAACATGACTTTCATGAGAGCAGAAATTACTTTCTTTTCTATTTATTGCTATATATCTCTGGAAGCCAGAACAGTGCCTCAGAACAGGAGACATTCAGTATTTGTTAAATGAACAGTAGACCTTTAATGTTTGTTAAATGAATCTTTGTATAAGCACCTGTGAGGACCAATATAGCTACTGGCCTGAAAAACACGATACTAGTGTTAAGGATTATGTTTTCTCAAAAGTCCCTCAATCATTTTCTTCCGTCCTACTTGAATTTAGGTTGAGTATCATGCTAACCCTTGATGTCTGTCTACATCACCAGGAATGATTCCTAAAGTAAACCTGTGCATATTTACTTCCTAAGAACCTGTCCCATAAATAAGTCCTTCCTTAGTCATTTTTGTTTTCTAGATTGTTTTGTTTTCTGAAATTTAAAGCAAGAGCCCAGGGCAGAGAAATGGAAATAGCCACAGGTCTGTGTCTCGGGTGCGTATCTCTTGTAAGGACGATGGTATCCACAACAGGAAGAGCTCTTGACACCAGAATACAAGGGGTGCAATTTTCAAATTGCATTGGGCCTAGTGGGTGCAATTTTCTCTTAATAAAAATTCTGTCCCCTTCCTCTGCATGAGTATATGTACTGGGATGGGAAGCTAGGGAAGACGTAAGGTAAACCAACTTACATGTTTCAAAAAGAAGTGGATTCCTCTTCCGCTTGAGCACCAGCCCTACAAGGCAGGGATTTTCCTCTGTTTTTTTACCTGCTGTTTCCTTGCCCTTAGCACAGAACTGGTAACATATAGTACTACCCAGTATGCAAAGAAATATTTATAAAATGAACTTTCTCCCAGGTTAGACTTCAGAATACAGAGCTAAATAAGAAAGCAGGTCAGCCGGGCCTGGTGGTGCACACTTGTAATCCCAGCACTGGAGAGGCTGAGGCAGCAGGATTGTTGAGAGTTCAAGGCCAGCCTGGGCAACACAGTGAGCTCAAGGCCAGCCTGAACTGCATAGCGAGACCCTGTCTCAAAAAGACAAAGAAGAAAGAAAGAAAGAAAGAAAGAAAGAAAGAAAGAAAGAAAGAAAGAAAGAAAGACAGGCAGGTCTATGACAGGGGCTGGGAAGCCAAGAGACAGTTTCAATAAGCTTTTTCTTTTAATTTTCATGGCAGTGATGATACTAGAGATCAAACCCAGGGTTTCACACATGCCAGTAAAGAACTCTTGCACTAAGCTAACCTCCCAGACTTAGTTATCATAATCTTAATAGCTATGATAGAGGCAGGTAGGCTGACTGCTGTGAAAGGGAAATATTGGCTTATAACCAAAGAAAAGAAAATATATTTGATGGATCGATCATTCTTTGAAAGAGCAGCCTGACAGTGGTGGAATCATGTTTTCTAGGCAAGCTGAAGTTTCTACACCTCGGTGAACACACAAAAAATGTCATCCAGTAAGAAGGATTTTGATTTCTATGTTTTAAAAGGTGGCTACTAAAAATTGTCAGCCTCTCTTAAAATAATTTGCTCTTTGTCACCCAGAACAACTGCAACAGGAAAAAAAAGGCTAAAATCAAATTTCCCTATTTTGTGCTTTTAAGTAGCTTAAATTTTACCTATTTCAGAGGCATTCAAGGAAAAATGAATTTCCCTTTCTTCTGTCAGACAAGTACGATTGTCTTAATGCATTTTTCATGTGCATTCTAACTTTGACAGATAATTAGAGTGGTTGGGAAACTGCACTTACCCAAGTGACAAGGTACTTTTCAAACGCCTTATAGTTACCTGAAAAGCTCCTCTCATCTCAGAAGTTGTGAGTTCCTCAGTTTCCCTTAATTGTTGACACCTCAAGGTGGTAATTAAAGTTAGTTCTGCTCCGGGTGGTGCTCTTCAAAAAAAATGTTCCTTTCAGACTTCTGATTGCAAACAGAGCATAAAGTTGCATTTCCTTTTCAACTCAGCAACAGACTCCTAATAAAGGTTCCATAAAGATTTCCTTTAATGCAAAGAGCTGTGAAAAGGTCCAGAGTTTATGGCTACACAGACAGTGATGCAAATTAAAACGAAGACCTAGAAGATGTACCTTGTTGACATGCTGCAATTCTTTACCAACACCATGGAAACTAGAACAATTCCTTTACCTTTCCTGACTTTCTGAAGATGACTACCCAGATTCCCTGTAGAGGCAAAAATGCACTTGACAGGCCTCCTGGAGGAGGAAAGAGAGCGGTCATATTTGAGACAATGCAACATGATCTAATGGGACTTTAGACAGAGAGGAAAGGAAAACCATCAGCCAAATTTTGGCCTGCGTTATTGCAGGGAGGACGTGGATACCATAGGGGACATCATTTCCAACCACCATGTGAAGAAGCAAAGAGTTAGCAAAGGGTAGAAATAACAAGTCAGCTCCGAGAATACAGCTGGGGGATAAGCCAAGACCTCCCCCCAGTAACACCGCCACTGAGCGCCCTACCCTCCACAGCACAAGAAGCTGTGGAACGTTCCGTACTGAAGCCCTACCCTCCACAGCACAAGAAGCATCTAATATTCAACAACACTCAGACACTTGTCTTGACAAGCCGAGCCAAAAATAACTCTCACATCATAAAACACAAAATTTCGCCTATCTCAAGCTTTGCCTGTCTCAAAAATTATAAGTTAAAGGTGGTCGTCTACAAACTTTTAAGAATTAAATAGTCTACATAAAGTTAACCTTTTTTTTTTGTCTTTTTGAGATTGGGTCTCACTATGCAGTTCAGGCTGGCCTTGAGTTCACTTTGTAGCCCAGGCTGGCCTGAACTTGCAATGATCCTCCTGCCTCAGCCTCCCGAGTGCTGGGATTACAGGCGTGCGCCACCACGCCTGGCAAATGAACCATTCTATGTAAGCTAATTGTGTGTGACATTTGGGTGAAAGACAACAATGCCGTAGCACTGTTGTGTTTGGGTGAGGGTGGCAGCTACAGTCGAAAAGCAAGTGCAACAGTGTATGCTGTGACCGCCTGAGACCAGGAATCTACATGTTTCACACTTTGGACAATGGTAACTTATGCGCTTAGCCCATTCACACTTTGCTTTCTGCATGATTTGATTGCAAGAGTTGTACTCTGAGGGGAAACAGTACAAAACCCAACAGTATTTACCATAATTGGATTTTACTTTATTCTTTCTGCAAACCATTCTCTGTTAGTTAGAATAATGAATAACTGACTTCAAAACTGACCAAAAGTACCTGATGAATAATCAATTGATGTAGTGATTTTATTTTGCAATTTGCATGTCATTAAAAGGAATGGAATCAATTCTTCCAGGAAGTTACAAAAAATGAGCCTACATTAAAATAACACAAAAGGGGCTGGAGGGGGCTCCATGGTGGAGTACTTACTTGCCTGGCATACACTGCATGTGCAAGACCCTGGGCTCCATCCGCAGCCTTATTCCTCCCCAACCAACAAAAAAAAAATCACTAAAGTCATTCAAGTTCTACTCCACTTTCACCCACGACATTGCAAAGATTGAAGACAAGGGTAAGCAATGACGTGAAAAATGACGTAGAAACACGAAGGAGCAAGAATTTGAACAGACATTATCCCTACGCGTGGACTTAACCAGTCTAGATAGCTGCCTGATATTCTGATCTGTGACTTTATATGAAAATTTTCCTAGAGACAATTGAAGTAGAGCGAAAGGAACTCAGGCGCTGTAAGCAGAAATCTTTTTCTCAAAAATGTCTGAATTTGGCCATCAATTATCTGTGTGATGACGTCACTGCCTCTCTAACCTGTTCCTGTGTAGTAGGAGATTTGTAATTCAGACTTCACAACGGTCTGGAAAGGAGTCTATAAAAGATTGCAGGTAGAGCACAGCTGGACTTCTTATGGACTGTGTACTTTTAAAGCACTTTGATGTATTAACCCAGTATCTGAAAGGTACATACTATCATACCATCCCCATTGGAAAGTGAGACAAAGGACAGAGGATGCAAAACACTAAGAGAGATTTAAGGTCACTCTCCTCAGTCCGAGCAAAAATCCACTTGCACACTCTGGGGCACAGGAGGCTGGGTTCTTAAGGCCTGTCTCACCTGCTTGGTCTTGCACCAAAGCCTCTGAAGGCCCCAGAGGCCCGGGGTCTGAACAGGCCATGCCTGAGCACTGGGTGTGGAGTCCTGGGGATGACAGGCAGCCATACGGGGGCAATGATCAGCACTGGAGACCAATAGTGGCGGCAGATCAAAGTGCAGGAGGAAAGGACAGCGTCCAGGCAGGGCGTATGACCCTCTGCCCATGAAGGGGGACAGACGCTGTGATGCAAGATGGGAAAAGACAGGACTTCTCCCCAGGACCAAACACTGGCTCTGCTGTGAGAAGTGCAGCAGGGATGCGGGGCGAGCCCTCGTGTAGGGCGAGGAGGAGCCACTGAGACAAGACGTTACAGCGGGCAGGAGACACTGTCCTGCCTTTGATCAGCAACGTCAAGTATTCCTCTCCTCGAGGAAGCAGGGCGGCTAGAGTCCAAGACCAGGGCTCACAGGAAAAATGATCTTGCAGGCTCAGATCTGGCAAGACCTCGCAGCCGCCGTTCTCTCTGCCTGGCAAACTCTACCTGGATCTTTATAGTCGTTCCCTGGCTTCACCCAGCATCTGTTCAGATGTTGAGTCTAAGGCAACCCCCTGCTGCTTTCGTGCCCTTACTCTGCTTTAACATTACCAGTCACCCGCTGCAGTCCCTTCACTGTGGATCCCACAAGCAGAGAGTCCTGTGAGGAGGGCGCTGCCCTTTACTGCCGTGTTCTCCTCTCCACACCTAGAACTGTCCGGTACACAGTAGCTGCTCGGAGACTATTCGATGGCCTGAAACGTTCACATCCACACTGCCACACTCATAGTCAGGACAACAGAGCTAGACAGGAACTTACAGTGGAATCTGATGGTTCAAAACAAATTTTCCTTTAATGTAGGATGCATTTTTTTAAAGGCTGAAATAAGCAGAAATAAGTCCTAACTCCTCCTCTGCTTGAACCTTGGAAGCAAGGGGGAGGCATCTTCTAGGAAGAATTTTAGAGAAGTCTTTGAAGACCATTCATCTAGGTCAACTACTAGGTTTTTCAATCGGAAGAGACTGAAGTGTGAAGAGACTACACAACTTCCCCAAACTATGAGGTACGTAAACGAATGCTCGTCCGCTCCAGTCCAAGGGAACACCCAGGCAGGGTGAAGTGCCCGGTTTCGGAAGGCCCTTGTTTGTGTGATGCTTACCTTGTTTGCAGACCCCAACAATCAAGGAATTTCTTGAATATTACAAATCAAAACTCTAGGTAAAGAGTTCCATTTCTTACTTTCCTAATAACTAAAATTTGGCAAACACAGCTAATCATGTGATGTTTCTCTACCTCCTTCACCCGCTACCCCCTACCGAGCCCTTGGTGCTCACCCCGGATTCGGGCTTCATCTCTTTCTGCAGCTCAGTGGTGTTCCTCTCCCTCCCAGTCTTCACCTCCTCTGTACAAAGCTGTGCTACACATGGCTCACATCTGTCAAAAGGCCTCGCAGCTACATACCGCAAAACACACACGCTCGCACGTGCACACACACACAGGTCTTTGAGTATGTGTGTGTGGTTGGGTCTGTCTCTCTCTGTCCCTTTCTCTGTCTGTCTCTGGCTGTCTCTGCTCCTCTGTGTGTCTCTGTCTCCGGCTGTCTCTCTCTGTCCCTCTCTCTGTCTCATCACTCAGGTCTTGCTATAGCAGGGCATTCCATCAAGTCTCTGGCAGGCCAAACCTCCCCTCACTTGGCAGAGTTCTCCTTCTCCTCCCCCTGCCCCTCCAGCTCTGCCAGGCCTGACTCACTTGCCACTTAACTCCCTTCCACGGCTCCTGCAGATGGCAGGGGGAGCAGGATCACGGGCCATGAGCACCAAACGGTGTGTTATGATGGAAAATTCTTCTCTACCTCAAGCCCAGCCATCTGGCAAAATGAGTAACAAGGGGAAACGAAAGCAAGGAAAAAAATCCACGAAATGTTTGTTCATTTCAGGTTGGGAAGAAAGATAAAAAAAAAAAAAACAAACAGAAGTTGATATACCCAAACCCATCAGTCACCACAGACCATGAGCGCAAACCTCAGAGATCAGGGATAGAAACACGTGTGTTCCAGTCCTGTGTTCCTAATCCTTAGACTCCGGATTGAAATTTTGCCAAGAGAGACTCACAGGAGAAAACATTTTTAATGGTTTTGGTTGAGGAGAAAATTTGCACCTCTGTCTGATTAACCTGTGAGTGACATTTCTTTCCCTGATCCTAAGTGAAACTATTATAGGAAAGATTTTTCCTTAGGCATTGGGTTAATTTATATAGTGGTGCACGCCTGCAGTCCCAGCACTCAAGGGGCTCAGTGTTCAAGGCCAGCCTAGGTTACACAGGGAGACCTTGTATCCAAGAATGCACAGAAGTAGATAATTGTAATGTCAAAAATTTAAAAATTAGGGCTGGGAGTGTGGCTCACAGTAGAACGCTTGTCTGGCATGCATGAGGCCCTGTGTTTGTTCCCCAGCACAGCAGAAGATGAAATAAAATTAAAGAGAAATAAAAAATTATCTCACATGGCACCGTTGCGTTCATATTTTGAATATCCTTCCTGGTTTTTAAGTATTCTCTTCATGTAACCTGAAGTCAGAACAGAAGGTCAAACTAGAACCATAATATATTCCCTCTCATAAAAAGCTATAGCTCAACCACAGTGAAGATTTTTCCACTTTATTTTCAATGGAGACAGAATATTGGCACGAGGCAGAGAAAGAATGTGCTTTATGAGAAACAGACAATGCTGACTTTCCCCTAACTTGGCTCTGACAGGCAGAAAGTTATTTTCTAATAATGAAAATACACCAATATTTGTGTTTGGATAATAACCATATTTGAATAAGTCACATCGTAATTGGGATATGAATTATCGGTGTCGCATGAGGGAGAGAAAGTGGTGATTATCAAAACGATTTTCGGGGTTCTCTTAGTTCCCTTGGTATGCAAAAAGATAGCAATGTACAGTGTCTGCAAAATAAATCATTTCTTGGTCCTGCCAACGGCACGTTCCTCTGGTGGGACCCCACCGTCAGCATTTCAATCTGCGCAGGAGGACAGGGTCTGTGGGCTGGGTGCACATACCGTTTATGTGAACCTCAAACTCCAACCCAGCCCTGCTTCCCCTCCTGACTGCGGCCAGGCTCTTGGTCACTTGCTATCCTCGGCTCGGGTCCCGGCCGATTCTCCTTTCAAGAGCCAGTCTGTGACTCTAAATGAAAAAAGGATGACCAACTGTTTGTTCACACCTCTCTCCCTTCATCTCTGTAGCCTCTTCTGAAGCAGCAGAAATATGGACTCAGGAAATGCAGGGCAGCAAAGATTGTACTAGAAGTAACAGAAGAAAACCTCACATTTTCTCAGGCTGGAAAAACCAAAACAAACAACCAAAGCACCCAGCAGGAGATTTATCACAAATATCCAAAGTTGATCCACACAGCACATGGACAGCAAGAGAAAACCAGAGCGGCGTGCAGGAGGCGGGAAGCGTTTCTCTGTCTCTCCTTGACAGGCTCCTCCCCGCTTCTTCCACCTGGTTCATATAAAATGGTTTCCCATCACTCCCCGGCTCAAATATTCAAGTTCAGTTTCTGAGAGACACAATCTCCTTGGGATCCCAGGGAACAGTTTCTACTCATCCCAGCTGCGTGTCCTTGTGCTAATCCATGGTGGCCAGGGAGAGCAGGGTCCTCTTCCACAGAGCTGCCGCGAGCCCCGGGAAGAGGGGGCCGTGGTAGTACGCCTGGAAGTCACAGGACAATAACCACTACTCGGTGACTGACCAGGAAAACGGCCCCGGAAGTGGGTTGCGGTGACCAGACGTGGAAAACATTATTTTAGCCATCAGGAAGAAAACATTTACTTGTGACAGGCAAGGCTTAAATGAGTATAGACACAGAATCCCAGAATAATAGAAAGAGTAAGTGTGCAACCTGAGGATGCATAAAGCAGTACCCGTGTTCTCTTCTCAGAAGATGATCCCGCTGAATTATAATTTCCATCAAGGAAGGCTCTGTAAGCTTCCTTTGTAGATTTTCCGTGAGCGTTTGGGTCAGGAAGGAGTGCGGAGAGGAGATTTGGCTCGGGTGAAGCAAAGGCGTCCATTCCAAGGTGCCCTGGAGACCAAAGGAGAAGGGAGTTTGTGGGGCTGCCGGAAATCTTGTGTCACCGACAGAATCACTGTCACCTCAGTCTGCTTCTTTGGCTGTGATTCCTTCTGCCTAAAGCAAGGAACAGTTTAAAACCAGGTTCTCAGGAAAGTCAGCTCCCTCTCCTTAACAGCTCCCAGACCCAGGGTCCAGCACCCTGAGTACTGCTAAGTTCCTGCGTGTCTGTTATACATCACCGCAGCCAGGGAGTCTCCGAGATATAAACGAGAGGTTAAAGAAATGAAGTGTCTTTGCACAAGTGGAGGATGTGTGGCATGCAGAACAGGGCAGGAAGCTCGGGCTAACGTTCCCTCAGACCACGAACTGGGCCCCAGCCCTGCTGAAAAACAGGCCAGGATCCTGTGGGCGGGACTCCTTTGGAAGGCATGAATGGCCTTGGGATGTCTCTGAGTGCCAACTTAAAATTAAATAACATGCACTGTATATAAATCAAACAGTTCCATCCTAGAATGCTAATGTCTAAAATTAGAGCAATTGAACAACAAGGCAGAAGCCAACAACATGAGGAGCTTGGCTTTGGGCAACTTTGCCAGATCTCCCACGTCAACTGCAACCCACTCCCAGGGACAGGAACACTGGTGTGTCGCCTTCCTTCCCATCTGCCCCTGGGACACTCCTCCGTGAGAACACGGTGGTACCCAAGAGCACCCCCTCGTCCCCACGCACGCAGAACCTGAAATTATAGAGAACAGCAGAAAAAGAGGACGGATGTGCTCAAGGGTGACCATGAGCTAATTTAAAATTACAGAATAATGTCGCTGACTCTGACTCCAAAAGTGTAGAAATGGCACTGCGAGTACCGAGAGGCTGAATTTATAATGTTCCTGGGAAGGGGACGAACTTCATGGGTTTACTGGTCTTCTGTCAGAGGGTTTTCCAAAACTCTAGGGCCATATACCTCTGCAAAGGCTACCAACTGCCAACACCGTCAAGAATTTAGTTTCTGTCCCCTGGTTCTTCTCAAGAGCTTCAGTGTCACTAAAATTCAGCGGTGCTCTTTATCTAAGAAACTTCATTAATTTTTTGAAGACATTTTTAGGGATTTCATAGTTCCTAGTTCTGTACTAGAGGCAGGAGACACAACAATGAATAGGACATAGATCTTGCTCTTAAGGGGCTTTCATTGGATGAAAGAAAAGCAATAGAAACAGTATGGCTTGGCTGCCTGGAATCGCCTTGAAACTTGAAATTCTGCCTGAAAACCTCCCAGCCCTCCTGAACAGTGTGTGACACCCCATTTCCACCCACTATCCATAGTCAGATGGCTGCAGTGGTGACAAAGATATAATTTTCTGATAATGAACGTACCAGACATCAAGATGAGATATCACCCAACACATAAGGAAAATCTACTGAAATAAATAAAGAAATCACTGTAAATCGCAATCTTCATGGAGAAAAGCCAGACTACAGAAGGACAAAACAACCTGACGGAATTCCTTTAAATGAAACGCGAAAGAAAGAATAACTTCTAGTAATTCAAGCCCTTGCCTCAGAGCCAAAATACCAGAACTTAGGTAGAGTTAAGCACAGGCAAGCATATGCTTCTACAACAAAAGTTGAATTCGGTGATTCCTTTACTTAACATCTTGCTTGACTTGTGATTGGTCACTTAACAAATTGAAGTACACATACTCACGGGGTAATCCACTCATTTGGCAGAACCTACAATGTGCAGTGCAATGTTCTAGACAAGGGGAATAGAAGGCCATGCTTGCTGCCCTCAGGATTCTAAGTCCAAGTGGAAATACAGGTGTGAAGACAACGACACAAGTGCAACCCAGCATCCTCAGCACCAGAATCGCAGTACATATCATGCCATGGAAGTACAATGACTGGTGAGCCAGACTCCCTCCCAGAGAAGGGAAGCAAGGGGAGGCTTTAGAGAAAATACACTTTTCCCATGGAAACGTGGGATAAGTGAGCATTCTTTTTTCTTTTCTTTTTTGGTACCAGGAATCAAACTCACAACCTTGCACTTGCCAGGCAGGCGCTGTGCCACTGAGCTAAATCCCTGGCCCCTAAGTGAACATTCTTAAAGAGATACAGGAATAACAATGCAAAACAAAGAGACAAAAGCATGATTGTGCTTACTACTGTCCGTGGAATTATTTGGTTGTTTACGCGGATCAGCTAGCCAACCCAGCCAAGACGGTTATAAACACAGTCTGCACGGGGCAAACATAACCCTTGAGCTTTAAGAATCGGGACTTTTTCTAGCAGTGTATTCCTATTTGAGTCTACTACCTCCCAGGAGATTTCTCAAAAGCACTACTATGACCAAAGAATACATCTATCACAAGTCATATACCTATGCAGCTTAAAATTTTATCAATATATTTATCAATGTACTCACTGATTGCTTTTTTAATCTAAAAATTAAAGGTGATTTTAGTAAAAAGTGCAAGGAAAAGTTGACAGTTAACCAGGTAATTTGATGCACGTCAATAATATTAACGGGATAAACAAAGATCAATCCAGCAATAACCTGGTGATTTTGCTCTGTACATAACTGAGTGATCAGAGCATTCAATGAAGTCTTCCAGGTACCAATGTTGGTGCCAAATTATTGAAGCGACACAGCGGTTCCTCAGAAAGCCTGCACTCTGATGGGAAAGCCAGACAATAAAGAGGAGTCCAAGTTTAAAGGATAATTAAGGTTGTGACAAGTGCCAGGAGGGAAATGCTTCCAGCGACATGATGGACCGCCACTTCCCACTGAGAACAGATACTTAGGCAACATCTGAAGTGAGATGGGAAAAATGTCCTTGCAGAGCTAACCATGTCATTTGGGTGTCTGTGGATGAAATGACCACCGATAATATAATGGAAGAAAGAATGAATTTTGGAGCTGGACACACACCATGTGGTTTGGCCACAGTGGATTAATTACTTCTCATTTTGGGGCAATGCACCCAGAATTGGCCATAATAATTCCCACCTAACTGAGCCATGGATGTAATTAAGGAAGAAAATACAGTGATCCAGATGTGTGTGTCTGTCGCATCCAGCAGCTCCAGAACATGGATACAATTATCATCTCCATTATGCTGAGAATTCCACGCATACAGAGGGTAGAAATGGGCTCAAATGGGAGCAGTTTGACTGCGGATCTCCCACCTTTTTTTTTTTTTTTTTGGTACCAGGAATCAAACTCACAACCTCACACTTGATCTCACGCTTTTTGAATATTATGGTTTGCTGTCCCCCAATACTAATACCAAGCAAGGCAGGGCTCTGCTAGTCTTCCCTTTACTTGAAAGAAATACACCTTTAAAACACAAAAATCCTCTTATAACTTTACTCTGAGAAGATTATGGATAGACACAAAAACTAACTAAAGAAAGCTCATCATTATGAAAGAAAGTTGTTAGAGTGTTTTGACACTAATGTTCTGTAACTATATCATAGCCACTAAACAACAGCTGTAAAATAGCAATTAATGACGTGGGAAAGTGCTCACTAAGTATAAAGAGAAAAGCAAGTTTCACTTGTCCAGTGGGACCGATTTTGTAAAACAAACAAACAAACAAAAAAAAAAAGAATTTATTTTATATAGCTTCTTGTTCTGTTTTTTGGTACTGGGAAATGAACCACAAACCTTTGCACTGAGCTACCATCCACCACACTCTTTTTTATTGTATTTTTTTTAAGGCACAGTTTCCATAAATTGCTCAGTCTGGGATCAAATTTGTGATCCTCCTGCCTCAGCCTCCCCGAGTGGTGGGATTATAGGTGTGCTCTTCTAGGGTTTTTGAAATTTCTTAATGAACTTCTGTTCTTTCAGTACCACAGAAACAACTGAAATGGAAGTTATGAGAACACCATTCTTTAGGATGGCCTGTTTGTCTTTCTTTATTCAGACAGTGTTTTTCTCCTGGCAGAATAATACTGCTACTGACAAGGATGAAACACTCCAGCCACAGGCGGCATTCTCAAAAATTTGATGACCATGGTGGGTAAGTCTGCCCCTACCCAGAGTGTGTGAACTGCCTGGCTGTGCTCAGAACCCTGCTGGTGGGGGGAGGAGGCCCCAGCTTCCCCACACCCCAACCTCCATACCCAGGTCTCAGGCAGCAAAGGGCAGGCAGAATGTGTGTTTCTTTGACGCCAGAGTCATCTGCTTCCTCGCTATGTGAGACAATTAAAACACCGATCTCTAACGTGGAACAGAGGTAAAACGTATTATTAGAGTGAGACACTTTAACTTAACAGCCATCCCGTCTCAGTAAGGAAATCAGACCCCATCTCCTCTGAATTTAACTGGAAATCTCATCAGCACTCTTCCATGACTATTCCTACAAATGTTCCCTTTATGGAGAGGCAGTCCTAACCTACAAAACAGAACAATTAGAGGAAGCGTTTCTGCATCCCACACAAAAGGATGCTTTGCTTTACAAAAACTTCGCCTCAGAGGCTTGTGAATGCTGGACCCCACAAGCCACGCTTGCTTCTTTGCAGGTCGTTAACTATGTAGCTGAAAGAGGGTGGCTCCCGGAGCAGCCATGAAGGAGAGACTAATTAAACGTGGAAACGGCTTCCGGTGGAGAATTCCACCCTTCTTTCCTGCCCTGGGCCTAGGAAGGAACTGCTAGTGAGCCACCAAGTCACAAGCGGATTAGCAAGAAAGTAATGTCAGCGGTTACTTCTGAGGGAGTGGGTGCAGTGCAGGGTTCAGGGAGGGAGAGAAGAAAGGACCCGGCAGAGCCTCCCAGGGAGCTCTGCTGCCGCAGCCCTGACACCTGGGCTCTTGCTCTGCAGACTCCAGAAAACTCCTAGAGGGGTGTACTTAACCAGAGAAGGAGCCCAAGGAAGACCTGTCATCATCACGGGGCCCTATGCCCTCTACTGTCATTAACAAGCTCTCATCTCCCCATGCTCACACTGGGGATTGAACCCAGGGGCTCTCCACCACGGGGCCACACCTCACACCATTTTATTTTTTATGTTGAGACAGGGTCTCACTAAGGCACCCTGGCTGATTGGGAACTTGCAGTCCTTCTGCCTCAGCCTCCAAAGTAGCTGGGATTACTGCTATATGTCACTTGATTTTTTTTAGAACTATGTAGGTACCTCCATCAACTGGTGGGTGACCATAAAGAGTATTAGAGATAATAATAAGGGGTAGAGAGTGTGGTTCAACGGTAGCACATCTGCCTAGCATACACAGACCTTGGGTTTGATCCACAGCAAGAGAAACAGAGAGAGAGAGAGACTCAGTTTAATTTCTCTCATTCCCTCAAACTTTTGTGCAGCTCTCTCCTCAACATATCACAGGCCTGTGTCTCTTGGTCTATTATCCTCCCTGCAGAGCAGGCTGGGTTCAGGTGTTACTGTTCAACATTGCTTTTCTGTTTCACTAAATGAAAAATTTAATTTTCCTGGCAATTATTGATCTGGTGTCAGTTCTTCATTCTGCAGGCAATGATTTATGGCCAGATTGCATGATGCACATTGATCTAGGCCTTTTAATACTTCTTTTATAGGATTCAGTTTTCTACTGGCCTAAGAATCAGAGCCAGTGGGATTCACTTTCGGACCGACCAGAGCATCATTTTTAGAGGTACATACAGGGGTCAACCCTAACCCTTCCTTGAGTTTTAACCCGTACCAGAACTGTGCAGTGCCAGCTCCAAATTCAAGCTTCCTACCTTAGCCACTAGAAGATAAAGATCCTGTCCATGCTGATTAAACAGCAGCCTTTCCCATTCGAAGAGTGTCCTCTAAAAGTCGTTGAACCCGTTGACCAATTACTGCCTGGAACAACTAAACGGCCATTACGTCTCACTGAACTCGGTTCTTTCTCAGATACAAAGTCGCATACGTGTGGGCGACTCACACAATTTTATCCACAAGGTTTCCCCAGTCGGTGACAGGACTTCATTTTCAGGCTGACTGACCGTAGGAGCGAATCAGACGGCAGTCCTCTGCGACCACAACTCTGAAGTTAAACCGAGACTCCCAGAGAGCAGAAATAAACGAGAACTTGGGTAATTTCTTCCCTCAAAACATGTTAGGCTGCAGCCTGTTCTCTGCTTTTCATGGGGCAGGATTTGACAGATTCAACCACATCATCCTTAAAATTCTTAAATTGATGAAGAGCTCAGAAATTTTTTTTAAATCCTTATATTGTCCATAGATGCGGAGTCTATTGTTCGTTAATTTATTCAAAGGCATTGGTGTAGGTATTCTACTGACAAATTTCTTAAGAATTTGAGACTCTTCCCTCTTTTCAAAACTTTTCTTTCAATTTTTAAATGCCTTTCTTTTCTCGTTAACCTTAATCCTTGAGGGCTTTGCAACTTGTCATATTTCTTCCCTATCTTGCTGACTGGCAGGTATACCTGAGAAAAAGTTCTGGGAGTTAGGAGGAGTGATTTTACATTTGAATGTTAAAATTATCTATTTTTAAAATGTACATATTATCTCTTTTAAAAATGTAGAGTTGGGTGTGATGGCACACACCTGTGATCCTAGCACTCAGGAGGCTGAGGCAGGAGGATCTTTGTGAGTTCGAGACCAGCCTGGGCTACAAAGTGAGCTCAAGGCCAGCCTGAAGTGCATAGTGAGACCCTCTCTGCAAAAGACAAAACAAAACTGTAAGTAAGCTTCTATGGAATAATGACCACTTAGCAGACTGACCCTTATTCTGCCATTATTCCCCTCCCATTTTTTGGCGAGAATTTGCCTTTTTTACTTTTATAATCTCCTTGTTTGGCAAAATTAAGAGTTGGTAATCCTTTGCCATCCATGCCCACCCTTTACTATATGATGTTTGTCCTCTCATTGAGGTTTAAAGGTTCAACCCACAGTATTGGGGCCTTTTATTATAAGTTGCCTTAAATGCTTTTTGGAATTAGTCTAGCTATAAATATGCAAATGCATACGTACAGAAGCTGACACTCCACACACATACAAAGTCACACACCCAGGCCTAGTCCGGAAAGATGCTGCAAACTACCTGTTCCGATTCTGCCCGTGATGAATGAGGAAGTCGAAGCGGAAGAGACACCTCGTACCGTGCTCTGTTCATGGCGGACTTAGACCCAGAACCCAGGTCTCCGTAATTTCTAGTCCATTGCTCTTTCCACTCACACTGAAAATACAATTTAAATCTGTCAGAAACATGCTTTGATTTATGAATGTACTACGGCAAACCACCTGGAAAAACCTAACAGTTGCAAAAGTAAAAGGTGTCTCCAAGAACTAATGTTCATCTTAGTAGGAAAATGGAATGAGCCCAGATAGATTGCTTTTCTTTACCAGTGTTATTTGCAGTCAGCAACTTGTGTTATTTTGAGGAAAAAGGTGTTTCAGATCGTTAGTTTCTGCTCTGTTTCCTTCCTCCCCGTAGCCATAAGCTAAAATTAAAAAGCTGCAAGCCTCTTCCTGAAAGACCCAGTACCCCGTGTTCCTTAGATTTCTACTTTACTCCCTCCCACACCAGACCACTTCCGGTTCCTGAACATTCGACGAGGATGCTGCGCGCCGCAGCCTAGAACACCCCTCTTCCCCCAAAACCATGCTGTCCCCATGACCCTTCCATGGGGACTCAAAACACTCGCCTGGTCTCACGGATGCCGTCAGCCCACCGATCCTTTATGTCCCCATGAACGCTTTGGAGATGCCTCTCGGGGCATTTATCTCACCGTTAGGTGAAACTTCATCACGTTTGTCTCCCTAATAAAACTGTGACCTCAAGAACAGAATAGAGGGGCTGGGGAAATAGCTCAGTGGCACAAGTGCCTGCCTGGCAAGCACAAGGTCCTGAATTCAATTCCCAGTACCTTAAAAAAAAGAACAGAATAGAAATGCTCTCCCCATTGTCTACCTAGCGTAGTGCTCAGCACACAGTAGCGGATCAATAAATGTTCGCAGAAAGAAGGGAAAGAGGACTGAGGAAAGATCATCATTCGGGATGCAAACAGGGAAAAAAAAAAAACCAGAAAAAAAAAAAAACCAAACCCTGCTGCATATACCGCTTTGGGCAAAGAACAGAATATCTCCCTCATGGTTATTTTAAAAGAAACTTTACAAAAACCCACCTGTCCTGGGCTTTGGGTAAGAGGGCAAGCTGGGCCAGCTCTTTGGGGCTGTGTTCTCCCTTTCGTGTCTCAGCACGTGCCCGGGAGACACTGCTTGGCGGAGCGACCTCCTCACCCTGCGCACACACAGCGGCGTGCCTGTTCGCCCGCTGTGCTCGCCTGCTACGTATCATACACGGAACTAGACTGCGAACGGCGGCTTACCAGCCCGCAGCGTTCCACTCGTTCATTTTACCCCACAGCCCCCGGCGCCTTCAACTTTGCTTAGTGCACCGGTTTCTTCAACGGGGAAAGGACAGAAGGAAAAAGTACAAGGTGACAACTGACCTTTTTGGGGACATAGGAAGAGAGGCACTCTACCACTGAGCTACACCCCAGCCCTGTTTTTTTACTTTGCAGCAGGATCTCCCTAAGCTGACAGTCTGGTCTCAGCCTTGCCCCAGCCCCCAGGCAGCTGGTCTCGTAGCGGCGTTCAGGTGTGGCTTCTATGGCGTCAGCGTCTTCCCGTCATGACTGACAAGAGCTTCACCTTCCTAGGCTGCGTTTCAGCTTACCCCTTTTGCTATTTATTTTCCTCCCAGCACCCGTCACCCGCACACCTCTCCCAATTCTTGCGGAGTGAGTCCATGAGCAAAGACAAACATCCCATGGCGTTCACAGTTCTTTCGGGCCTGCTGGTAGAACTGCCTGCCTATTTCCACCCATTTAACCTGATAGTAGAAAGAAGAGAACCATAGCTGCTCACAGGCAAATTCCAGTTTCAGGTCGGATAGCTGCGAATGTAGCCATTCAAGGGCCAGGTGAGGGAAATGTATTCCTGATCCTTTGACTTAGTTTTTAATTCCCTATCTGTGTAGGTTTTCCTCCTTCTGCTCTCATAGTGAATGATTCTGCTTTGATGGCTAACATAATTTTTTTGGCAAGAATGGGCTCGAACCCCAAAACTCTACACAAAGGATGAGGTATGTTGCTTGGTGTGACTCCCTAATTTCCTCTCTCTCTCTCTCTCTGAGGCTCTTTACAGTTTACCGTGTAGAAAATAAATTAAAAGAGAAATTCCCTGTCAGAGAACTAATTCTGAAAATTAAAATATGACCGTTTGAGTCTTGTTTCAGCCTCTCATTTGCCTCCCAACCCAACGAATTTAGTAAACTAATTTCCTCTGTGCGTTTCACTCAATCACATCACGAGTGACACAGTGCTCTGCTAATGCTTCAGGACAGGAATGGGCGTGAGTCACCGAGTCAGCACAGCAACATGAAAGGTAAAGTCTCGGCCCATCAGAGGCTCTCACGCACCAGAAAAAACCACATCCTGCAGGGGTGGACGCTAGGCAGGGAGCCGGTGCCCGGGAGCCGCTCCAAGCTGCCCCAGTCCCTTCCTATCCGTATCTGGATTCTCAGAGTCCGTCAGCAGAATCGTTAGTTTTCTCTCCTCCCACTTCTGTTCAAGAAATGGCTGGTCCTCGCCATTCCAGTCTCCCCCTCCTCCTATTAAACTTCAGGGGGAAAAAGAGTGTAAATCTAGCAAGCTCTATTTAAAAGCTGGTTTTTTTTTTTTTTAATACTTACAACCCCTTATCACACTATTGAACATGTAATTTTTTTTTCCTATGCTTGCTTGAGTTTTATTTGAATGCCCCACAAATCCCGGCTCAGGGTAGGAGTTGGGGTAGGGGTGGACTTGTGAGGAGGAGGAGTTGTAGAATTATCTGAACTCTGCCATCCAGAGACTGCTGGCCCGGCAACAACACTAGGAGGGGGAGAAACGACTTCAGACATTGTAGGACATGCTTGAGGATATTTATGGAGAACACGCGCTATCTATAGAAGATCTGTCACCCCGGGGCCAAATGTAGCAGCAGAAGCAACATTCTGAAGCAGGAATTGCTAGTTTTTGTAGAAAGGAGAGAATATATAGTAAAAGCTGAGATCTAGACTTTCAGAGGTAGAGGACTGATAGCAATCTTCCTTCTGTGACTCAGTTATAAGTATCAGCATGCCTTTTAGCTGAGAAAAGGAGAAAATAAAGCATCACTTAACCCTAGATATGTCCAGAAAAAATATTAGAAGTCATCGAATCACTCCCTTTAGTTTTTAATCTGTTGCCATAGTGAACAGGTCAGTTGTGTCTCTACAAAGAAGATCTGAAATAAAATTGATACGGTTTAGAGCTGTGAGCAAAAGGGACATTTATATTTCTTTTCCTTTTTCTGTTTCTCAGACTCACAGGTACGTGAGTTCCATAGTGTCGGGTTTGAAATATAAATAAGCAAGTGAGAGAACACCAAACTGAACAAAACACCAATCTATTCTCCAGTCTCCACCCGCCGCCCCCTTGCGGAGGTGGAGACTTGGAACGCATCTTGCTTCCCGTCCTCGGACATCCGCCATGGAGTTTGTTCCTACAGCTGCAGCTGCACCCATCATGCGCGGGACACCGTCAGACTCGCCGCGTCCTCATGTGGCCACAAGGACTGGTCTCTCCTGAGACGAAATGGTAACAACCTGACACTGCTTCTCCCCCTAGACGCTGCCTACTGCCTCCCCACCCCAGGCCCTCGCCTGCCCTGAGCTCTGCACCCCCTGGACCGCAGGAGCTGGATCACTTGGGGCACGGCTGGCCAGCGCTCCACCAAGGTGTGGCATCCGTTCATCTTTCAAGACCGACCGTGCTGGTGTGCTCGGGTTGCTGTGTGACCCCTGGAGTCACAACACTGACTTGAACATCTTCCTCATGGAAAAGGCAGCAAAGCGCTGACTACAAAGATTGCTGCGGCCAATGAACGCGCCTGAGCCAGCGTGCGGCACTCACCTTTGTCGGAGGACGCTGTCCTTCCGCCCTGGCCTACGTCCTTGTGGGTTGGCCTATCTCTCATTAACTGACTCAGTTAACTGTTCAAATGGGCGATTCCTTTTGAAATCACAGCACTCCATGGTTGAGTATTGCCCAGGGATTATAATTCCAAGCTCATTACAGGCCAAACCTCCAGGGCCGGGTGACATTTTATCTATGGAAGATTGCCTGAAAAATACAGAGATGAGCCGCTCTGCTTTACCATCTGCAAACGGCTGGACCCTCCTAGGACCCCTGAGGCCCACCCACGGCGGCTCGCTGCAGGTCTCCATTAAACTCTTAGTGTATGGGCCTTGTGGGACTCTGGGGCTCCCTGGGACAGTCTGCCCGGGACAGTCTAACTCAGCGGAAGAGGGTGAACTAGTATCTTCTGCTGTGTTCATTTGCGTCACTTTCTCTGCGCTCCTGGCTGTCTTTGGCTTCTTCTCAGTCGGCTCTGAAGCTGCAGCTTTGCCTTGACCCTGTTCTAAGCTCATTCCCATGATCTTCTGCGCACCTCCCCAGGCTCCTCCAAGTCCCCACCTTTGTGCATGAGGACCGCTAAAATGCCTGCACACGCTCACACGCACACACGCGCGAGTCTTTCCCTGGGTTAGCTCGAGTTTCAGGGCCCCTTCTCCCAGCGCATCCCCCCCAGCTGCCCCTCCGTCCCTGCCAACTGTGTGCTCAGCCCCTCCCGTGTGCGGCGCCGCACTCCAGGCCACTCCTTTTACCGTAACTGCCATGTAGGCTGTGGCCACAGAGCATACGACTCAACCACGCCTTCCAAAAAAACAAACTTCACTTACGGAGAGATGCTCTGAAAAATGGCCTTGCAAAACCTATTGCTGTGCGTGGGAGACCAGATAGACGATTATGGCTTAACTGGCGGGCACTAGAGAGCGAAGCAGCGTGAGTGCGTGCTGCCATCCTGCAGGGAAAATGAATACAGCTGAGCTCCTGCTGTGTACGCACCGTGGACGGAGGAAGGCAGGTGAATCCTGTGTCACTCACTGCTTGTGCCCGGCTCTGAGCAAATAAAGCCGAGGTGTGCCAGTCAGTAGGGGCTCTTTGTCGGAGGGACACAACCACCTCCTGGCCCCCCAGCACTGTAACCTAACTCTGTGTCTCTTTGTGTTTTGTCTTGGTCACCCCTTGGTCAGGTACGAGCTCATAGGCTGGCCCCCTGCAGTTGTGAACTCCGTAAGGATATTGGGTTTTTTTTTGTTTTTTTGAGGCAGGGTGGGTACCGGGAATCGAACTTAGAACCTTGCGCTTGCCAGGCAGGCACTTGTGCCGCTGAGCTATATCCCCGGCCCTCTGTAAGGATATTGGTGAGGACACTGCTCATCATTTCTCTAGAGCTCTTCTTGAGGACTTGTGGCAGGCGTGCTCCTCTGTTCTCTAATATAGCCGTAGCTGTACCTATGTTAAGAACAGGACCATTACCTTAGCTACCTTTTCAACTGTAGAAGAAGTATATAACCTACATCACCCTGGCCATAAAAACCTGAAAGCTAAACAGTGTCCTGTTCTTTATGGGCTGAACTTTATGAATGTGTCCTATTTCTGGTTTTCATCTTTCATACCGACTTTCAAGTTATGTTAACTTACTGTATGCTTCAGTTGCAAAGCTGTAGGTGAATTTAAATTTTTAAGGGGGACAAAGCCAGATGTAACTCCTCAAATAAATAAATGAAGTGATAGAGAAGTGGAAAGTTGTACTGAGAAAAGTAGCATCTGACCAGTGGAAGAAGTTAGTACTTTTTAATTGGCAAGCTGCTTAAACCCCCTAGCTGCTTTCAAGAGCAACAACATCTTAATTTAACCTGGAAAGTTCAGGGGTGGTTTGTTTTCAGGTAGGGTTTGATCCAGGGGCTCAACTCACTCATCAGGTCCTGGTGTTTCTTCACCTGTCACTTCTTCCTCATGCGTCTTCATGCTCAGGCTTCATGGGGTGGCAGGATGGCCGCTGGAGTCTAGACTTTTGGGGGGTTTTGTTCTTTTCCTTTTTTCAGAGATGGTACACTAGGATCAAGTTGGATTCATTCCAGGGTTTGCAAAGATGACCCATCATAAAGACCTTTGTGTTGTTTACAGAAAAACAAGAGAACATCTCTTGCCTCAAAGTATGAGATCCATAGACACAGAGACAGAGGTTCGTTGCTGCATTCCCAGCAAAGGGGGCGCTGGTACATAAATGAAAAATAAATTTTTAATACATAAAAATAAATACTTGTTCAGTTTCTTGTTGTGGAATTCCTGAAAGCTCCCACACAAATCCCTAGACCTGACCTTGGCCAAATGCCCATCTCTGTGCTAATCTTTTCATCAGGGGGATCCAGTGCCCTAATTACTCAGGTCTCAATCACACCGCTCTCACCCCAAACCAGGGAGGGGTTTCTAACTAAACTGTGCGCTCTGCCAGACAGCGGGGAGGGCGGATCTCTGAAGGAAATCGAGGGCATTACCAAGGAGAAACACCCTGGGCCGCCAGAACGGCAGATATGCTCGTGCTGGACTTCAGAGCAGGGGCTGCTGGAGTTGAATGTTAAAGGGTGAGCAGGAATTAGCTAATAAAGAGGGCAGTTATCAGTGGGGGGCTTTCTAGGTATGTTCAAAGCACAGAAGCATAAAATAGCTTCATGCTGTTGAAGAACTGTAAATAGTGTCATTCAGTCAGAGCAAACAAAGGTGGGGAGCTGTAGGAAAATCAGCTACAGAGATAGGCAGAATGCAAACATGAAGGACCTTTGAAACTAATCCAAGGAGCACACGCTTTGTCCTGAAAGCCCCAGGAAACCTGTGTAGGATTTTCAGCAGGCGCTTGCCTCACAGCTAAGCCCTGGCTGATGGCTACAGGGTCTGGACCGATTCATTCTGCAAATGCTGGATGAGCCTGAGGCTGCAAGTCAAGGAAAAGAGCCCCAGATATGGAGGACTGAGGGATACAGGGAATAGGAACCGAGCAAATTCTAGGAGTCAAGCAGGCCCGAGAACCACACAGCTACTCTTTCAGACACTAAGTTGCCCGGGGTGGGCTCAAACTTGCCATCCTCCTGCCTCAGCCTCCCAGTGTGCTGGGATTATAGGCACTCACCACCGTATATCTGACTTGAATTTCCCCTTTTTGTGAGGACAACAGTCCTATATCACTGAGACACAGCACATTATTTCTATAAAGACCCTATCCCAAAATAACATTACATGCGGAGGTACGGGGCATGAGGATTTCCGCACATGAAAATTTGGAGGACACAATTCAACACAGGGTTTACAAGGAGAGCAGACTTTCCCGAAGCGAACTGACTTGTTGATGAAAGGTATGGTCACATGTTTATTTGAAAAGACACAGAGGACTCTGTAATTATGAAAAGCAGTTTTCTGATCGGTGGGATTTCGTAGAGGTCAATGCAGAGAAGGCTGGCTGTGAAAAGGCGCTGTATAAAACAGCATCCCGTGATCTTCCCTGCCCTCCAGGAAGCCAGTTCTCTGTCCAGCAGTTCTGGGAGTTGGACGTTAGTATCCTCATTCGCAAACAAGAAGGTCAGCATCGGCCAGGCTAAGATCATCAGAGGCTCCACTCAGCGAAGGAGACGCTAAGGTCTGGGATAGGACTGCTCAGCCCCCTTGCCCCACGCGCCTTGCCGAGGAGCTTCGCGAAGACCCGGTGTTCACATTAGCGCCGGGTCCAAAGGATGCCAGCACATCCTCCAGAGAGGCAAGGTGATTCTTGAGGGAACAACTGTATCGTCTCACACGCCTGGCAGGCTTGCTCAGCGTAACAGACGCATAGCAAGGAAAGCTTTGTGAAGCCGGCACAGAGCTGTAAGTCCTCCGATAGCTGACTCCCTCGTCCCTACCCAGTAGCAGTTGCCCCAGTTAATGGAGGCGGGGCGGGGTCCCCAGTGCAGGCTGTATAAATATCCTCTCCATAAATTTCCAGGATTTCCCACGAAGCTGAGCCGTGGGAGTTAAATGCCGCCATCCCCCGCGGTTCTAGTCCAGCGCATCACTGCTTGTGGGGGAACATTTGGAAGTTTTGGGTGGGAAAACAGTCACCTAAAGACGCTAACCAACAGAGTGGACTCTGTCCTTGGAAGTATAATCTTCATTCCCTCTGTGAGGGGAACACATCATTTTGTCCGTTTTCGTAGGCACTTCTGGAGGTTGGGTAGAAGCCACAGTTTATAGCTCAGCAGAGATATCTGTGTCCCTGGTGCGATAAACAGACACCACTTAAAAGGCCAGCTCAATAAAACGCAGAGGAACAGGACAGCCCCGGTTGCTCCTCCCCGGATCCCCACCAGCCGCGAACACCGCTAGCGGAGCAGGTTATCTGGGAAGAAAGCCCGTTTCCTGAGCGATCTCTCCGGCCCGGGTATCTCAGTTCATCTGCGGGGAGGGGTCTGAGTCAGCCCTGGAAGCGCGGAGCGCAGGGCGCGGGCCGGGCATCCGGCTCCCCGCTCTCCCTTTAGATGTTGCTGCGGTCCCCGCAGCCTTCTCCATTTTTGCTGAGCATGCTTGTGCTTTATTCCCAGGGAAAAGTGAAGAGCCTTACTGCTCTGAAAACTTCCGAAAGCGGGAGTCTTGATTTTTGCTCAAGGGATAAGAACTGCATCGGTCAGCTCTACCCTACCCCCCGACACACGTGCGTACACCCAGGCACACGCACGGGTCCGCACGGGCACACCCTCACCCTCGCGGCACCGAGGAGGGCTGCGGGCCGCAGGGATGGACAGGTCGCGCCTGGCCCACACCTGTCCGGCCGGGGCTACCAGCCGCCGCCCGGGGCTGCCGGGGAGACGCGCCCACCCGGGAGCGCGGTCGGGGTCTGCGGGCACGCACACGTCGAGGCGGAACTTTCCAGCGGGGTGGGTCCGGCTCCAGCGCCG
>NW_004955500.1:1944351-1990882 GCF_000276665.1 Chinchilla lanigera | reverse complement strand
CGGTCCCCGCCGCCAGGGCCCCTGTCACCGCCGGGGGCAGCGGGGCAGCGGGTCCCGCCCGGCGAGGGCGCCTCGGGAAGGCTGCACGTACGAGGGCGAGAAGGGGAGGGGACCGTCTTCCTCCCTGCAGGCGGAGGAAAAGTTGCAGGAGCCGGGCATGTTAATAATTAGCCGGAGCGGGGCTCGGGATGCCGCAGAAAGCTGTTAAATGTTTATTGCCCTCCAAGAACGGCAAATGGCATCGCCGGTGAGTTTCGGCAGCGCCGTGCTATCCGGGGGGCTTCGGGGAAAGGGTGCGCGGATCGGCTCCAGCAGGCTGACGAACCGGGGCAGGGAGGGTCGGAGGAGGCGGGCACCACCCCGGGTCCCGGCTCGCCCGGCAGGGATCGAGTCGCCAGCCCAGGTCGGAGGCAACGCTGCGGCCACAGCCAGGTGCTGCGCGCCGTGCGCGGCGCCCGCCGGCCTGCGGGAGGGCGGCCGAGACCCGGCCCCTCTGCGCAGTCCAGACGCGTTGGGCTGGAAAATGGTTGCGTAGCTCTGTGGCTCGCACAGTAGGTTCTCCAGAGGACAAATCGTACTTCATGAAACTGTGTCTTGTATCTGCGCCTGCATCCAGTTCTGTCTGCTGCCTCGTTTTAATCAGCGCTTGGGAAGGCTGGGTCTGCATTCGATGTTATATAATTGGCACGGTTCGCCATCAGATATTTTCACGTGCACTTTTGAAATGAAAGGAAGCTGCGTCTGTCTCTTCGGAGAGGCCCAAGGTGTAGCCGGGGGAGGGTTGCTCATGTTTGCCCTCCTCCGGCTCCAGATGTGTGAGCTCAGCTGTCGCCTGTCACTTAGGTGACAACTGGCCCTTTCTCGCTAAGCCTGTGCTGTCTGCATTCTCCTCCTCGGTGAGGTGTGAGCCTTCAGCCGCTCAGCTGGCTTTCCAGTAGGGAGAGCGCGGGACCCCAGCCCCTCTGGAGGGGGCAGCCTTGTATGACTATCCGCCACGGTATGTCTGTTTTCAGAACAGAAGAAGGAGGAAAAACAAATCCCATGACAGCAAGATGGGTGCATTTTTAACTGGGCAGCAACTTAATCTGAAAATTCTGCTTTAACCAAGACGGCTCTGTATGGATGACGCAGTATTTGTGAAGCGGTTTTCTCGGGAACAATATTTACTCCCACCAGGGGATTTTTAAACTTACACAACAGCTGCTTATCTGGCGGGGTGGCGGAGCCCGGCTCATTCCGCCTCTGATGTGGTCCTAGCTTAGGTGACCGAGCTTGGCTGGGACAGAAATCTGTCACTGTAGCCAGCTGGAGCCTCAGAAAGCAAAATACAGCACCTGCTGGTCGCGGAGGGTCTCAGAATGCCATGGGCGGGCGAGTCAGGAAACACAGAAGGGGTTATTTTACAGGCTCTTCCAGTAGTGTTTATAGAAGGGATTTAAGGTTGGCAGATGCGCGTGCTCTGCAGTTCAGACCCGAGAGACGCTGGAGGTCGGTGGGCGCTGCTCGCAGTTAAGGGACGGCACATTTGCTGACGTCATGACTGACAGCGATGCTATGTATAAATAGCCTTGAAAGGCAGAAAGGACAGAAGGAAGGAGGAGAGGAGCAGAGGAGGGGGGGATGGTGCGCAGAGGTAGACGGAGTGGTGTGGTGAAGGGGTCTAGTGAACTGATGAACCATCCTGCACCTGGTACTAGTGGGTGACTTAGCAGAGTGAGCCTGCAGGTTCACAGATTTGTAGACGTGAGGGATTTCGCTAAAGTGACAGGTTCACCCAGTTCCACTGTAACCCCAGCGACGCTTAAGAGTCCGTTAAGTCCTATCACCGGGGCGCACGGGACCACCATCTGTCACCACAGTAAAAGGGACTGCTGGGAGCCAGCCGGGCCATGGAGTAAAGGCTAGCATGAGCTGAGAAGAAAAATAACTCTTGTAGGGTCAACAGCTGAACTATCATAGAGCTGGTCCTAGTAGTTTCTCCGAGGATAACTGAAAAGACCAGAAAAGCCAAATTTGTAACTTCCTTAAGGATTTTCTAAAGTAAGCCGACATGGAAGTTGTAAAAGTATCCTAATTTCTCCAGACGTGGTGGCAGAGGCCTGTAATCCTAGCAGCACTCAGGAGGCTGAGGCAGAAGGATCTCTGTGAGTTTAAGGCCAGCCTGGGCTACAAAGTGAGTTCAGGGCCAGCCTGAACTGCATAGTGAAATCCTGTCTCAAAAAGACAAAAAAAAAAAAAAGTATCCTAATTTCTCGAAAACCTATAATTTCTCGAGCGCAAACTACAGAGAGGTCAGTCCTGTGAGTGACTATAGTAGTCATGAGCTGGAGTAAGGACTAATTATCTTCCAGTAATTAAGTAACTATCTAAAATGATCTATGGCCAAAAAATAAAATGATCTATGCCTATATTTGGGTGTTTTGGGGGGCCTGTTTTTGTTTTGGTACCAGGAATTGAACTCAGGACCTTGTGCTTGCCAGGCAGGCACTTATGCCACTGAGCTAAACCCCTGGCCCCCTATATCTATATTTGGGATTGCTTATTATTAAAGAAAAGAATTTGCAGTAAAGATTAGAATAAAAAAGATTATCATTTAATTGCATTCTAGTCACCGCAGCTAATTTCCTGGTTAAAGTGGTTTATAAAAAGTTTCCTTTTAAAGAAGGGAAGTAAACTGGGTGTGGTGATCCAGGCCTGTAGTCCCAGCTAATCAGGAGGCTGAGGCAGGAAGATTCAAGTTCAAACCCAGCCTGAATGACTTAGTGAGATCCTGTCTCAAAATAAAATACAAAAGGCTGGGGGTGCAGCTCAGCACTAGACCACCGGCTTAGTAGGCATAAGTCCCTGAGTTTACTTGTCAGTACCATGAAAATAAAATTAAATTTTTAATTAAAAGTTAATCAGTAAATAAAAGTAAAGAAAGATAGTAATTTTCAAAGTCAGAGTGATTGTTACAGGTGCACAGAAATGTTAAAGATGTCACTTGACCAAGATAAGACTTCTCCTCCTCCTCGTCTTCAGAAAAATGCCCCTCTGTTTGGTCCATGTTATATAAAATAGCATCAGTGTTTAACTTTTATTAGCGTGAGAGGCTTAAGAATTGCTTCAGTCCGAGTGCAGTTTTCCCACAGTGAGGAGGATGAGCTGGGAGAGTGAATGCCTCGTGTTCCGGGCTGGCTAGTGTTCCAAGGGGCCCTGGATGCCTTTCCAGTGATAACGGAATAAAGGGCTCGGGCAGCGTCTGGAGCCAGGCTCCACTCCCAGTGCCACGGACCAAGGTGGCACAAGGGACCCGGGCTTCCCCGCCGTTGGCCGGGCACACAAGAATGCTGCCCCAGCCGCCGCCCCCTTGCTGCTCCGAAAGGGGCTGACACCCAGGGTGTTGGTGATGCACGCCTTGGAGCAGCAGGAACCGCTTGGGCACCGAGGCAGCCTTTCTTCCTCTGCCCTCTTTCCTGATGAGGGGCTTTACAGGCTGGGGCGTGCTGACATCATGACGCTCCTGGCACAGATCACAAGAGGACACTCGAGTCACTCTCCTTCGTGCCAGAATGACACGGTTTTCCCAAGAGCTGTTGCTGAGCCCCCTGTCACCGGCCCTGTTTCCTGTGACCGTACCGGGGGGATCAGACCTCCGGAGGAGAATGGGATCATTCTTCCCATGTCTCTGGTTTGTGTGCATCTGGAGAGTAAACGCTAAATGTGTCTGGGTCACTTTCAGAGGGGTCGGTTGGAACCAGAACGACTGCCCAGCGTGAACTGATGAGGCCCTGTCAGGTTTGTTTTCCTAGGAAGAGACTGTACATTTAAAATAAAAGTAAAAATGCAGGTGCCAGTGTAAACATTGGAAAAGTCAGAGCTATAAACAAGCACGCAGCTGTCATTTACCTTTGCTAAACTCCCTGCCCTCCTCTGGTACCTAGGTTGGGTCCTAAGTGATCCTAAAACTCTACTGGCCTATCAAACTGGAGTAGCAGTTTCCTGGCTGGTAGATTTGGGGTAGGCTCTCTCAGGAGAGATGCGTGTCATTTCTGGTAGAGCACACTTCAGGAGAAAAGTTAAGGTTGTGTTATTTCAGTTGTTCTGGTGCTACAATCATAGACTCCCTTCTCGGAGTTGTCTCTCAGTTGCTGATTTATAAAACCCACCACCTTTTTTTGGTGGCCTTCTTTCTGGAAAGGCAGATTGGCCATTAGTGCCCTGGAGAGGCTGCAGTTAGATGCAGCCCGGCGCGTGGATGGTGTGGTCAGCCGCCCCTTTATCTGAGGCGCTGATCCCGCAGCTCACAATTATGGTCTTTGACTTCGGTAACAATTCTGTTTGAAATGTTTCCCGTTACACACAATATTGGCTGCATGTAGCAGCTGCATGCCAAAAAGCATTTCTAAATGTGTTCCAAGAGTCAGGATGCGATTGCTTTTAATTTAAATAAAGGCTATTTGGTTTCCTGTGATGTTTTATATAACCATCTTTTCCTCCACGTGTGTTGCCTTTAAAAAAAAAAAAAGAAGTCTACTGTAAAGTAGCCACCACTCCATGTGATAGAATATTGGCCTGGTTTTCTATGATGCCATTTGCTTTGAGGGGACTTTTTAATAAAGGAATTTTAAAGAAACGTTGTAATGCAATTTGGATTTCCCCAAAGAAGGAAAGGGGAAAAGGTTATCTGATAGCATATTGTAAGTAGCTCATGTTGTCAAGTTTTCGTACCTCCCTCTTTAGGGACCTGTCATAATTGGGTATCTTTTTAGATCACCAGATATCACCCAATCCATTGTCTTTTCTTTTTTTTAAGATTCCTCTGTTTTCTCTTGGTAGATCCATAAAGAGGTATTTTTAAAAAAAAATCTTAAAAGGATACAGAAGGGTTAATAACATCCTTTAAAAAAAGAAAAAAGAAAAAAGGAGGAACCAGCAAGTAAATTCACAGTTCTGCGCGAACTAAACCCTCCAAATCTGCCTCCTTTGTGGGTTTGAAATTTTTGAACACTGAAACCCTTTAAAACTTTGGTGACTCAATCTTTTACCAGCTACCAGGTACATTTGATTTATTAAGTCTGAAAATAAGAAAATATACACTCTCAGGACTTGGAGGGACTGGATTGTAATAGGGCCGGGAGCTCTGTTTTCAGGACTTGTTGGCCTACCTGAAACAGAACACCTGGAGCTGGAGCGCTTGTGGGTGAGGTGCTAAGATGGTGCCAGTTAAGGTGTTTTCACACGGGCCCTTTCAGTCCTGGCAAACACCTATAAAATGTAGTCTTCTCTGGGTGGAACAGTAGTTGACTTGCATAAATGCCAACATCTCTTGTGGCGTTTTTGGAAATCTTCCATCATGTAATAAATAGTGCTGTGTAAACCAAATTTGTAAATGCCATGTTTCACGTTGCCCCTGTAGAGACAGCTGAGATTAACCCAGGCTGCGAAGGATCATGGAGATTCTGGAAGTTAGCTGACTGCCTAGACTCAGAGCAAGACCGGTGACAAAGGCTGGCAGAGGCCTTTGATCCCGTGTGGGAGAAGGTGTGGGGTTAGATTTTCGTATAGCAGGGTCCTGTGGAGAAGCGCCCACCAGTTAATACTTGGATGTTTTGTTTTCATTCTCTTGACCCTTGGGTATTGTCTTTCAGTTAAACAAAGCACCTGGGAGGAAATTAGCTCTGTGGCGGTAGAAGGGGGTTTGTGCTACTCTACTAGCCGAGCACCCCTGCCCACCACACGCACCCACCCAAGGGCCCATTGCTACAGGGACAAAATCCACAGCAGCCATGTTGGAGACAGAAAATCTTTAAAACCTTCTCAGAACTGGCCAGCTCTCTGCCTTAGTTAAAATACTATTTTCTGTTCTTGCACTTTCTCTCTCTCTCTCTCATAGGAAAGTGTTTTAAGCCGTGTTACAGCTTCACCAAGGGCATTTGTACCTCTTCTGTTTCTTGCATTCCCCTGATAAGTGAATGATAAGGTAGCCTTCAGAAGGAAACCCATAACTTGTTAACTTACCAGTGTTTCCACACATGCCATCCCCATCCCTGACTAATCATCGGAGTGCTTTATTTAGGGGCTGAAAAGAGACTAGATAGTGTGACATCTTGTTCTGCTTGAAATATCTCTTCCAAGCCATTTAGGGAGCTGTTAGGTTTCATGTGAGAAGACCGTGCAGTGCTGTAGCGTTGGAATTCTTGTTATAATGTATGGCAGAAGAGATGACATTTGGAATTCTTGTGTGACTGTGTCATTAATAAACATGTCCAGTGCTTGAAGTGTACGCATGTTACATAATTTTTAGAAAGAGATGAAGTTAAGGCTGAAGTGCATTAGGGAATCACAGATGTTTCTTGTAAGGAAGTGCGTGTGCTCCGCAGGAATGTGGAGCCGCTCTCGGTGCTCAGCTCTGCTCCCTGAGAGCATCGCAGGGCATCGTTTCACTGAGTAGCCTCTGTTCTCATTTGCACGGCCCTTGAGAGAGGAGCTGAAGTGATAAATAACTACCCCCCCGCACACATACACTTCTGAAATGTTTTCGCTTTTATGTTTTTGTGAATGTGGAGGGAGGGGATAAAATAAAATATACAGTGAGGATGTTTGTGTTGAACTAACTTAATCATACAAGTTCCCTTTGTGAGCCTTCTAGAAGCTTAAACAGCTTGGCAGGCTAATAGCCAAAAACGTGTCCTCAGATCCTGCCAAATGTGTTAAAAGCAGACCAGGCTTCCTCCATATTGAAGGGCTGGAAACATATTTTTTTAACCTTCTGAATTTTAAGAAATAAACCAGAGAAAAAAATCACTCCTCCCTCCTCCCTTCCCAGGGAAACCAAAATTATTATTCACTGCAGTGCTGAAGTGAGAAACTGTTAGGAGTAATGATATTTGTGCGGGTGTGTTTTAAACCGGCTTGACTTGGTGGTTTAAGCAGGAAGCAGCCGGGTTGCTGGTGGACCGTGGGTCCTTTTTGTTATTGTTCTGTTTGTGCTGCCTGTGGACACTGGCTTTTTCACTTTGGTCCGATAACCTTAGCAAACTATTTTCTGCATTTGTCCAGTTTCTTCTTGAGCGGAGATTCTGGAAAAGATGGTAGTGGGATGATGCATGGTTTTTCTGTAGTTTCTGAAAATCAGAAAACTCAGACCATGGTATGATAGCTATGGGGGTTTGGGCTCAGTCTCAGCCCCTCTAGGCCTCAGTTTCCTCATATGTAAAATGAGGAAATGAGGTTAGATCAGTGTGTGTTAGCTAAGTGATTTCATCATCTACACCCGCGGAGTATTTTTCAAGCACAAATACACATAGATGTCAATGTAGCAGGTTGCGGGGTTCAGATTGGAATGTTTGATTCTGGGGGTTGAGCCCAGGGCCTGTGTGTGCTTAAGACTAGCTCCACCGCTGAGCTGCACCCCAGCCCTTGGGGAGGAGTCTTTGCACATTTAGCTCGAGGAGCTCGTTGGGTGATTCCAGTGTGCAGCTGCCGCTGAGGCACTGAATTAGATGACATCTAAGGCGTCCTTCCAGGTCTAGAATGGTGTCTCTGACCCTTCTAGGCCGAGCTGCCTGCCTCCTGCCTCCCTGCTCTCTCTTTCCCTCCTCCGCCCCCTCCCTCTTTTTTTCCTTCCCTCCTAGTTCCTTCATTCTTTTTTTTTTTTTTTCCGGTATCGGGAATCGAACTCCCGACCTTGCGCTTGCCAGGCAGGCGCTGTGCCACTGAGCTAAATCCCCAGCCCCGCTTCATTCATTCTTAACGGTACTTTCACCAGCATCAGAATACTCCAGATGTCCTTCTAACCATTCCTAGGGAGAGGTCTGCTCCTTGCCTCCGGAGCTGGTCATCCTCGCCAGGCAGGACTCCTGCGTGGACGCCGTTGCATGCACAACACCTAACGGACACCTGACACACAGTGGACACTGGACAGACCCAGCCGGGCGGAGTCCACATG
The DNA here is from genome assembly GCF_000276665.1 of Chinchilla lanigera. Lineage (NCBI taxonomy): Eukaryota > Metazoa > Chordata > Mammalia > Rodentia > Chinchillidae > Chinchilla > Chinchilla lanigera. Next base: position 1,982,952 of record NW_004955500.1, on the reverse strand, counting down.
CTGTCTGAAATTACAGTGCTAGTTTTGTTCCTTGGTAACATGCCCAATGGGTTTGCCAACTTGCAGACACCTTTTTTGGTGAAGTACCTCCAGATTTAAAAGCAAAGGGTGTGACTCCTTAATCTGCAAAAGCAACATGCTAAAACTATTTTTTCCAGACGTTTACCATATTTCATATCACGTTTATTGTATTTTTTCCAGATTAACCGTTGGACCCACCGCTTTATATTTGGAGGTATTTGACCTGAAAAGATACTGCAGACTGACTCAAAAAATACTTTGAACATTTATTCAAACGTGCAGTGTTCTTTAAAAAAATGCACATAACGTTCTGTTGAAAAATAAGTTTATGCTGTGTCTCTATATTTTGAGCTCCATGTTTGTTGAATCAATGAATTTCAATTTTCTGTGGATATGTCAATTTAAGACATACTGTGTAACCCAGCCATATCACTGTAGAGATTTTAAAATGTATCTGATAATTTACAAGTTTATTAACCTTTCAAGTCCTTTCTAAAAATGTTTTAAACAGGGCATGGTGGGGCACACCTGTAATCCCAGCACTCTGGAGGCTGAGGCAGGAGGATTGCCACAAGTTTGGGGCCTACCTGGGCTACATAGTGACTTACAGGCCAGCCTGGTCTACACAGCATGACCCTGTCTCAAAAACCTAAATAAATATGTTTTAAATTAAAAAGTTAAGAAATTTTAAATTGATTTTCATCAGTTTGCTTAATTAAGAACATATATGTACATTATTAAGACAATAAACCCTTTGTCATTTTTACCAGAGGAAATGCCAATTCCCATTTCTTTGGACTGTGGAAGTCATCTTTTAACTAACTAATTATGGTTATCCTAGAGACAGCAATTATTTTGACCCTTTTACAGGTGTAATTCCATATCATATCTTTCATAATACAGTATGAAGTGTTTTAAAACTATATCCATACTACACACAGATTCTATCCACGGTATATACATTTTTGTTCCACGTAAGAGAGCAGAGAACCCCAATAAAGTATTATAAGTGCGCTCGGAGTTGTTCTCATAGTTATAATGAATCTGAATGTTTTATTATCAAGCATGGAAGAGTTCTCGGTTATATAGTTCTGAGGAAATTAATTGAGTTCGTTGTCTGTCTTGTTACTTTTTATCTGTTAGTTCTATTACTGTAGAATATAAACAGACTAAGTAAAAAGAATTTAAGAATTTAAACCAGACCAGGTGTAGTGATATGTGCCTGTAATCCCAGCTACTTGGGAGGCTGAAGCAAGAAGAATTCAAATTTTAGGCCAGCCTGGGCAATTTAGCTAAATCCTGTCTCAAAATAAATAGAAAGGGATGGGAATGTAGCTTAGCGGTAGAGCGCTTGCTTAGCATGCATGGGTCCTGGGTTCAATCCTCAGTATGAGAGAGGGAGAGAGGTGGAAGGAGGGAGGAGAAAAAAGGAAGGAAGGAAGAAGGGAAGAAAGGGGGAGAGAAAGGGAGGAGGAAGAGGGAGGGCGCTTGGTTTACTGGATTCTGTTGTGTCTCACCATTCTTGTAGGAATGTTTGTTGCTTTTTGTTTTGCTGTGTTTTTAATTAGAAGAAAAACTTCTAAAACTCACCATTCTAAAACTTGGCCAACTGTCCCAATTTCCTTTGAAATTTTTTGCCACATTTATATGGCCAGACACTAAATCAGCGGGCTTCAGCGCATTTTTTCCTATGTATGCACTTTTCCAAATCAAATAATCTGAGGCCCGAGTGGAAATTTCTACCTGAATTGTCTACTTGGGTGGTTTGCACAACATAACTGTGAAAACTTTCCTTTAGACATTCTGGGAAGAGATACTGTGCGGTGTCTCTCAGGAAAAAGATTAAGCCACAGCTAGCCAGAGTTTGCGGGTCATTAAGTGGTGAGCTGGTGCTCAGTACTGCACAAGGCCCTAACGCTTGCAGGTCTAACTCTCCTGAAGTTTCCCTGCTGGTCTCCTTGTTTGTGCTGGCAGGTGGGGGCGGGGCTCCGTCAGCCCCTGGGGTCTGCTCAGAAGCTGTCAGGTACCCAGGAGCTTCTCTTAGCTTCCTGTGTGGCAGAGCAGCCTTGGCCTTCCCTGGCCTCCACCCTCACTGTCCTCCCAGGTGCTTAGCACTGTCTGCTAGGTACTGCGAGCTGTCTTCTGTAAGGTGTGTCTCTTCCTGCCTTCCTGCTGGTCTCTTGCTTTATCCCTATCTCTGAGAGTAGTACCTGGCACATAGTAGGTGCTTCGTAAATATAAGCACAATGAACATGCTCCCAGTATAATAATCTGTAGTGATGAGAGTTTTAACTTTATAATGTCTTTATGATAATAAGACAATCAAATGGACCGACACCACCCTCACTTGACAGCAGATGCTTGTGGGGCATTTTAATACTGTAGATAAGACAACTAGAAGCCAGAATTCTGTGATTTCTGAGAGGCGGGTTTTGTTTGGTTTTGTTTTGGGTTTTCAGGGTGTTTGCTTTGCTTTGCAGCTGACATGGAGTTTCTGAGCTGGTGCCTTTTATCTGAATAAAGCCAGAGAAAGGTGAGAGCATAAAGCAGCTAGTCCAACACACCTCTTTCCTTTTTCCACACTGCAGTGATCAATGAACTGTGAAGGGATACATACACTGAAGGGATGAACTTTTCAGTGAAGTATCCGCGGCAAGAAAGCTATTCCTTCCTCATACTGTGTCATGCTTCCTGGAACCTTGAACCAGGAATCTTCAGATAGGCAGGGGCTGTCATTCACTGAAAAAAATCCCCTGATCTTAGTTCCATGGTTGAAAAGCTAATCCTCTAAGTGCTTTCAGCCAGCTTGCTAGGAGACCAAGTTGCTTGAAATTATTATTTTAATGTCTCACGTTCCAGGCCTAATTGGCAGTGGGTCAGCTTTCCTGCTAAGAAGCTGGGCCAACTTATTTGTCCAGAAATTGTCATGCTCTAATGGAGTGGGGGTTCTTTACTGTAATAAGCTGAATACCTCCAAAGCACTTTCAGATTCACCTCATTTATCTGCACTGAGCTTTTGTGCAGAGGCCTAGCCGAGGTTACCCTAATTTACTGATGGAGGGGTGCTGCTAGTTAAGATGCAGATTCCTGAGGAGCTCAGCTTGGTGATTCCTAAATATATGCACACTTACAGCTAAAGGTTGAAAAAGAGAAAATAACAAGAGAAAGGGAACGTGAGCAAGCACTTGTAGCTCATCCAAAATCGTTTGATTGATGTTTTATCATTATATAAATATTCCTGTGCTACATGTGTTCTACGTTAAACACCTTGAGATAATTATTGCCTTTCCCACTACAAACTGGCATGGGATCGTGATGAGTCATTTAATTTTCTAGATGTCCTCCCCGGCCATGCCTCAGTTTCCTCAATGATTAAAAATGAAGGATCTGCTGATTTTTAAGCTCAACATGCATTTGATTCTAAAATCCTGGATTTGGAGGCCATAGCAGATAATAAACTTGGGCCAATGTTATTACTGTTATCATTATCCCTACTTGAATCACTGATTAAACCTTTTGAACATGTGCCTAAAAGTATTCATATTTGCCATCATTATTCAGTGTGACCAGCTCAGAATTCAGCAAACACTCTGCTTTAAAGACCTAAGACAGAGGGGCTGGGGATATAGCTCAGTGTCATAAGTGCCTGCCTGGCAAGCGCGAGGTTGTGAGTTCGATTCCTGGTACTGGAGGAAAAAGAAAAAACAAGACCTAAGACAGCCGGGCGTGGTGGCGCGTGCCTGTCATTCCAGCACTTGGGAGCCATGAGTTTGAGGCCAGCCTGGGCTACATAGTGAGTTCAAGGTCAGCCTGAATTGTATAGCAAGACCCTGTCTCAAAAAAAAAAAGAAAAAAGAAAAAGCCTAAGAGAATATATACTTCTCCCTGCCTAGTCTAGTTTATGTCACAGTTCAATGTGATAGCTAGAAATTTGCAATGATATTAATGAACAAATGATTAACCTGATGTCATTACAGTGGCATACTTACATTTGTAGTACAACTTACAAATGTCAGTAGTACATATTTATGTGTGGGAAATAGGAGTGATTTTAAAAATAGAACTCCAGAGTATCATATTCACTTACTTGTACAATCACTTGGTAATAACAGCTATGTTTAAATGTGTGTCCATCAACCAAATTGGAGTTAATTTTCAGACGGTTAGAGAAGATCTGCAGGAAAAGAAGGGTAATTCAACCTCTCTATTAGTTGTATTCCTAATATCTCTTTACAGCCCTAGCAGCATTAATAACATTCTTATCTCTCACATTTTCCAGACAGAATCTGGTAAATATGTGGTAAGTAGTGAAACTCTTTTTGTATAAATCTTGGCTGACACACGTTGGGATGATCAAAATGTACTATGAATTTTTTTTTTCCTTTTTGAGATAGGGTTTCACTGTGTAGTTCAGGCTGGCCTTGAACTCAGTTGGTAGCCTACTGGCCTCAAATGCACAACAATCCTCCTGCCTCAGCCTCCACAATGCTGGGATTACCGGTGTGCACCCCTACACCCAGTTAACTTTTTTAAAAATTAAATTTAAAAGAAATTATTACAGTAAAAGCCACAAAGCCGTTACTCTTCCTCAGAATGCTTCCGCTTGCTTTGAACTCTCTTATCCCACTGTTCTTGCCACTTTCTGAAGCAATTCTGGACGTCCTCTTTTGTGAGTGTCGATGAGATGTGATAAAAAGTACAGTGAAAGTTGCTACCAAGTGCCGGCCAGTGCAAATGCAGGCCCGTGGAAACGTTACTGTGTGTCCTCATCCACCTCATTCACTAATCTGGCTCTTCCCTAAAGACGAAATAACCACGGCAGGTGAACATTTGAATTGACCCAGGACACTGAGGCAGCCTCAACAGTGCCGCTGAGGAGACTCATTGATAGCAATGTGTCTTTCACTGTCATACATTATTTTTTACCTAAACATTCACTGTGTTTTTCGTGTTTCCCCACACCTACTGGCCTGAGTATTCCTTCTAGTGGCATTGTGATCAGTTAAATCACTGACTTACCAGCCAGCCCTGAGGACCTCAGATCTTACTCACCTTGTAACTAGGCTGATCCCAAAGTCACAAGCCGCCCCGCCAGGGAGGAAGCGTTCTGCCATCCGTATGGTGTCTGAGATGGAGTTTGTGATTGTTCGGATGAGCAGGGCCGTGAGCAGTGGCAGGTTTCCCAGCAGATTCCTGTGCAACTATGTTTTTGTTTGTTGTTGTTGTACCAGGAATTGAACTCAGGACCTCACACTTGCCAGGCAAGCTCTGTGCCCCTGAGCTCCGCCCCCCGCCTGCCTGTGTGACTAGGTGAGTGTGACATCACTAATCACAGGTTTGGATCTGGGTCACTTCAGCGTGACTGGGCCCTCAGACGCTATCAGACGGTAATGACTGTGTGAAAGTACTGCGGGCCGGCAGGGCATTCCCTAAGGACACCTTTGTACACAGGGTTAGAAGAGCCATCGAAAGCCAGCACGGGAGTCCCGGGTCTCGAGGCCGGCCCTCCAGGAGCCAGTGGGCACACTTCCGTGGGTGTTTAGGATGGTTCGCGGCGGTTTCTGTTGGTCTGGCCCCTCACGTGGATATGCAGCACCTTCCGTCTTTTCCTGAGCATTTATTCACTCCAGAGTGCCGAGGCTGTTTTCCATGTTCTCTGCTTCCTTTTCTCTTCTTCGAGAAGAGAGCTTACACTCACAAGTGCACGTTAGCCGTTTAACATGAAACTTCCCATTTTGATCCAACTGGGGGCGTGGCTTTCCCTTTAAAGTGCATTTCTTGAGTGCCTGTGGTCTGCCAGGCATGGTGTTAGACTCTGAGACTGCAGACGTGAAGTAAGAGTGGTTCAGTCTTTACAGAGCTCACCATGTGGGCAGGAACGAAGGTACCCACTTCCCGGCACTGTAGGTGATAAAGGCAGAAGTAGAGAAACGCACAGTGGTGAAACAAAGCCAAAGATGGAAGTCATTTGTCCAGTGGGGGCTGCTGTGAAAGGCTTTGCAGACAGAAAAGGGTTGAGCTGGGTCTTTAGGACCAGGCGGAGTTGGCAAAACCATTGGAACTGGAGAATGAGTCATTCTAGGCAGGAGGCAACGTATCCGGAAAAGATGGTTCGAGTTCAGTGAATTCCAAGTCTTTCGGTTCGGCTGAAAGATTAATTCTGCTTTTAGCAAGGGACTTTTGCTCCCATTATAGAACCTCAGTTTTGATCAGAAATAAGACAGTAATTTTGGCAACTTTCATTGTGACCTGGAGTCTTTCCTCCCTACGATTGGCTTTACGTTTCTGAGTAAGAGCTGTCTGCTTTCTTGTGAAATGCTGTCCTGACCTGGCCAGTCCACCAGCTCCTTACGCTTGGGCTTTCACTGTTACGCTGCTACAATAGGAACTTATTTGCTCTTCGGTTTCACTGCCAGGGTTGAATTCTGCCTTGAGTGCTGAGACATTATGTAAGGAATGTTCTGCTTTTATGGTGTTTGCAATAGTGCTAGAAGAGCTTTTGGGGAAAGATAGCGCTGGGGAGAAGAGAAGCCTGAGTATCTCCGAGTGGTCTCCAGATGTGTTTTATTGTGTTGGTATCTCTGTTTTGTTTTCATAAAAACCTTTCTTTAATCTTAAAACGAACCTCACCAAGCAAAAACAGCAGACAGTAGACTTATAGGAGATACACTGTTTACTTCTTTTTTCTTGAACTCCTGATTTTTAAAAAGAGCTCTGATTCAGCTAAAAAAAAAAAACCTGTAACAGTATAAAGCACTGCACTTTAACAGGCAAATAGCATTTGTTTTTAAAGGCAGACTCACTTCTTAGGTTCAAGGGCTCTGTACTTTAATACACGGATCTTCAAAGGCGTAACATGAAAATTGTGATTTAACATCTTTTATAACTTCTGCCATGTAGTTGCTCGCTCAAGCATCAGAATGCCTGCAGACCGTCTGGCATGTGATAAGTATTTTATAGCATATGTGGCTGAACATACTAATTTCACTGAGCTTCACAAGCCTTAATTTTCACAATGACTAGATGCCTTTTGCTTTATTTATTGATGGGTAATCCACAGAGAGAGGGGTGCAGAGGTGTTGCCCAGATTCATTTAGCAAAGTGATTTTCAAACTTTCGGTTGTTAACAAAACACCCTCCTCAAACGTAAGACTGCCTGGAACCCTAGCATGTAAAGTCAGGCACTTTTGCTGGGAGACAGAAGTTTATTATAGGGCTATCATACTTACCCAGAAAAAGAAACTGCACAGGCTGCCCCGTTAAATTTGAATTTCAGATGAACAGTGAATAATGTGGGGGAACCAGGGTGTAACGTAGGGGTGGGGGGTGCTTGCCCACCACGCATGAGGCCCTGCGTTCAATCCCCAGCACCAGAAACAAATTGTTTTGAGTACACGTGTGTCCCAGATACTGCAGATTATATCCCTGAAAATTATTGGTTGTTATCTGAAGTTCACACCTACTTGGGCATCTGGGTTTTACCTGGCAGCTGTAAGCTTACGGCCACGGCCCCACCCTGTGAGCCCCGGCTCCTTGCAGCCGTCGAGGTTGCTTTGTCTCTGGAGCAGTTTGAAAATCGCCGGTAGGAGAAAGCTATCACAGATGCTGAGAAAATAATACATGTCTCTTCTCTATCCCAAACTGAGGAAATAGGATCGCTTTCTTGGCTGCATGAGAGATAATTCATGGTTTATCTCCACATGACCGTTTTAGAGACTTGCTGCTTTTCCTTTGCCTTTGTTTTTTCTTAGGATACAGTCCTTCAGTCTCCCACGCTTTGGAAGCAGTGTTTGCTACGTCACCTGTTTGTACGTGCCAGCGACTCCTATGAGTAAGGAGGGCGCACGGTCTCACTGGAATGGCAGGTCGGCTGAACCGTCTACGCAGACGAAAGTGAACGGGAGTTAGTGAGGCGCTGGCTCAGGCGAGCTCAGGGGAGGGGCGCAGATGTTCACTGTGTCTGTCAGCGCACCTGTTTTGATGACAGTGTAATATTTTATAGCAACCTTCAGATATTACCCTCATTTCTCAAGCCAACTACCCCACAGAGTATTTTTGTTTATTTGGCTATTAAACTTCTCAATGCAAATGTAGTCTGATTAGCAATCAAAAGCCACCACATTTGTCTAGTGGGGAAATAACACTCTAGTGGTCAAAGGACTTACTAGATGAACTGATAAAAAATGTTTTTGTAAATATATAAGCAACTGGGGCTGTATCCTGGATCCAGGACAACCTGAGTGCACCAGGCTTGATGCCTGCTATTTCTGTAAAATTTTACGTTTGTAAAATGTTAGCAGCAGCGTATCTCTCCGTGGTTCTAGCAGGGTAGGTATGATCTCAATCTTGGGCCTTTCTTCAATTTTTTTTTTCTGATTTGTGCTATAAGCTTGTTACTTTTAAAATAGGAAAAACAAATGTTAGTGGTATAGTTTAAACAACATTGCTATGTTCAGATGTTCCAAATATAGGGAATTATCCTAGGTAACATTTTTTAAAATCTGCAAATGTATTTTGAGCTTGGTTTGAATGTGAAATCTGTCCAAATTGTTTGCATTTAAATTTTCTCTCTTGTTATTCATTCAACAAATAGTTGTTGAAGAAGTGTAATATATAGATACAGACATGGTCCTTTTGTCACAGGAAAGAGAGCAGCAGGTGAAGGAAAGAGAGATCAGAGGTACAGGTCACTGACTCCTTCCTCAGAAATGGACTGTGCAGGGGTCAGGGCTGGGGATGCCCACACCGGTCCCCTGAGCTGGGGCGAGGAGGCAGAGGAGGGGCCTCCACCCGCATCGCACCGGAGCTCCTTGGGGTTGGCGGCTGCAGCTGCCGCTTCCACTGGGCTGTGTGTCGCCGTCAGGACCTGCAGACCTAGGACAGACGACAGCTGAATTCCTGAGAGAGGGTCACACTCTGGCACTGTAAAAAGCAAGTGCCAGCTCTTGTCCCACGTGGTGGATCTAAAGGGCACCAGGTTCCTGCTTGTTTCCAGACCCAGAGCCCGGGACCAGCACGTTCGTGTGGTTCTCAGGAGGCCTCCCCAGGGGCTGGACTCGGGCAGCAGGAGGCCTGGCCGCCGTTGCAGGGCTGCTAGATGGCTTCAAGGAATTGGTTTATAATCAGCTATTTAATAGAAGCTATATGGCCATTTCCTTCTTTCTGTTAGCCCAGAATTTTTGCATTTTTCACTATAAAATTAACAGGTGAGAATACTGTGAAAAAGGTGGGAGAGGGGAGGTAGAGATGGAAGAGAAGAAAAAGCTAGAAGAAAGAGAGCAAAGGAAAGAGAAAACTACGTTTTACTTCTGTTTTCTGGGACTGGGAATTGAACCCAGGGCCTTAGCATCCAGCCACATCCCCAACCATTTTTAAATTTTCTTTCTTTCTTTCTCTCTCTCTCTCTCTTTTTTTGTTTTTGAGACAGTCTTGCTAAATTGTCCAGGCCAGGCCCAAACCTGTGATCCTCCTGCCTCAATCCCAGAGTCCTGAGAGTATAAGCACCATTCCCAGTTTACTGTGTATTTCCCAGTGGCTGAATGAAAATGGAATCTGTGAGGCAATTTGAAAAGATTTGTGCGATAAAGCATAGAAAATGAAAGGGTTTGTATTTGCTAAGACAATCTTCAGGGTCAAAGTTAAATTGACATAAACTATTGCATTTTAAATTAAACTGAGTTGCTATTGACAATACTGCATAAATGCTTGTGAAAATAATCAACATAAAGTAATTGCTTTAATTAAAATAAAGCAAAATATTTGCTTAATTTCATAATATATATTAGAGCCATAATTTTCAAGAACTTACTGAATCTGAAATTTCCTGTTTGTTAAGATACATATTTGGATTGGAAAATCCACGGAAACAAACAAGAAAGAGCTTTCTCAAAGGATTTATCTTATTTATGAATAAACTAGGTATTTTCTAGAAAGAGAAACATGCGTGCTGTTCACATGGCCTAACCAGAATTCGTGGAAATCAAGTGACTGTCTTGATCCACTGAGCTACCCGGTGGAATTTTATCTGCAACTAGTACTGCTTCCTTCATAGTGCAGTACTCCTGTGAATTTTATCGCAAAATCACGTAATACCCCACTCGGAAGGCAGGCACTTAGGTGTGGAATATGACAGTTGTCTGTCATATTAACCATGCAGAGGAAAACTCAAGTCATGACTCAGGGAAGGGCGCTGCATCCAATTGAAATGTGTGTGGTAGTTCAGGTGGGTGGACATTGCCACCCAGCCGGCTGGCCTGGTTCCATTTCGGAGTGGCTAATGAGCTCCTAAGGTTCACACCTCCTCTGGCCATGCTTCCCTTGCAGGTCTACTTGTCCATGAAAACGGTGCCACTGAGCACCCTGCTGGGACAGTGATTCCACACGGGTCCCCAAGGAGTGTCAGTGCCTGTCTGCTCCCTAGCAGGCATCCTCAGCGGCATCTCTGCCATTTCGCCAGTGAGGTCATCTTTCAGCTCTGCCGCCCCAAGCTGAGTCCTCAGCCTCCCCGCTCTCATCTTAAACATAAAGCGTGGTGGGATGATAGGTTCCTCTTATTGATCCGTGTGTTCCAGGGATTATGTCACCATGCAGGGGTTCATTCATCTTGTTTGGAGGGTCATGTTTAATTACATAGGTCAGGAAAGGATGATACATGGCTGGTGTGCCTTACTTTTTCTCTAAGATGGATGAATAGTAATCAATTCCTTAATAGCACAGCTGGTTCCATAAGAATGACATATGAGCTCAGTTATCTAAAAACTAAGTTAGCGAGTCCAGACAGTTGCCCACGGAATATTAAACTGACACACACAGAAACCCTCCCACATCCAGCATGAACAGAGGGGGCACTAGAGGGCAGTCTTCAACAAACTTGAGAGGACCTTTCCTCTTAAATGCAGTACCTAAAAGCAGTCAGTTCTTTTCCACCTGAATTGGGAGTTCACTTCATAAAAATTGCAGATCTGAGGGCATTAGGAAGTTTAATGCCACGTTATGGAATTTTGTGTCTAAAATTAAAAATGACTGCATATTCCACTATATCAGGCCCGTCGCTGAACTGCTTCAGTTACTGAGTTATTTAATGCATCCTTAATTTTACTATGTAAAAGGCTGTCAGGGAGATTTGTTTTTTTAGACCCTAAAAACAGAAAAGTAATGTTATATCCACAAACTGGAAAATTATGCAACTCTTAAAAAATACAGTATATCCCGTGCAGTGGCATATACCTGTAATCCCAGCTACCTGGGAGACTGAGGCAGGAGTATTGCAAATTTGAGGTCAGACTGGGCAACTTAGGTAGGCCTTGTCTCAAAATAAAATTTAGAAAGGGCTGAGTGCATGACTGGGAACCCTCGACCAGCCCACTACTGCAAATACTAGCTTGAAGAGATAGGATAGGTTTAAGGGGAAGGAGAAAATTACAAAATATGTAGAGCAATCGTTCTTCTGGACAGAAGACTGTACTGATCTGTGTTTGTATATGTGTTGGTCTCCTGCACATGGGATTGTTTTCTTTGTGGTTACTATTTTTCAACCACAAAGCGTATTTCTTCTGCATTACAGTATGTCTTAAGTGCACGTGATATCATAAAATTGCTCTCTTGATCTAAGATGAGCCTCCTAAGAATGTACGACCATTGCACTTTCTTCCTTCTGGCTTGTTTGTCACCTTGACAGCATTTCCAGGGTGAGAATTCAAATAATGCAAACAGTGCCTCTATTTTGCAGAGATTAGCAAAAAGGACGCTATGTGTTAGTAACTTCCGTGTGGCCGTCAAGGGCAGCGTACATGTTCATTTCCTTTGCTTTCCTCTCCCAGTGGGTGCTTATTGGGCCACGTTCTGTTCACAGGGAGCATTTCTTAAGCACCAGAGATAGGCGTATGAGAAGCAGGCAGAAAGACGTGCGAATCACACGCGTTATCAGAAAACGTAAAGATGGGGTTGTGGATCGGGAGGTGAGTGTTCTCAGGGTCATAATGCGCTGTTCCCTGACCTGTGCCTCATCCGTGTTTGTGTGTCTAAATCTGATAACGATAATCTCAGTACTTCTCACTCTCTGGCCGGATACTGACGCCATTTGGAAATCAGCGTGCTTCTGCTAGAGGCTGAGAAGGATGTGAGGGGAAAGAGAACTGAAGTATATTTTAAAATTAATGAAAATGCTCCCAAAGTGTATTTCTAGTTCTGTGTGGGAAATAACCCCTGTCAGAAGCAGTCTGACGGGACTGGCACTTTCTGTACCACGCTGTGCCTCGCTGGCTTCTGAAGAAGGCTCACACAGGCCGTTTTCACTCAGAACAAGTGAAAAAGGACGGGAGAAATCATTAAAAATGCAATATCAGACTGAGGTTGTAGCTCAGGGGCTGAGGGCTTGCCTTCCCCACGCAGGCCCTGGGTTGGATCCTCAGCACTGAAAACAAAAAATAAGAACGGAAAAGAGGATGGGTGGGAGAACTATACCCTGCCCTGAATAGCCTCCTGGCGCAGAACATGTGTTCAGTAGATATTTGCTCAATAAACAGTTGTTCCAGTTAGGAGCATTAATACACAAGATCACTTGAATTGACAGTCTGCTTGACAAAGCTTTAAAGAAGGGTGTACGGGCTAATCTGCTGGACGTTTTGTTAGGTACATGAACCCCAGCAAGGCTAGTTTAGTCCTGTGTTGAATAATTATTTAAGTAATAATAATTACTCCGGGCGTGGTGGCACACGCCTGTAATCCCAGCACTCTGGAGGCTGAGGCAGGAGGATCACAGCAAGTTCAGGGCCATCCTGGACTACATAATGAGATCCTGTCTTAAAATACCACCTCCCCCCTGCCCCCGCTGCAAAAAGTAGTTACCTCTTACGCCCTCATATATAGAAACTGGAACAGTAAGACATGAACCCTTTCACAAGCACGGCACTTAGCCAGGTACGGTGGCCCTCACTTGTAGTCCCGACTACTCCAGAGGCTGAGGCAGGAGGATCGCCTGAGTCCAGGAGTTTGAGGCCAGCCTTAGGCAATATAGCCAACCTTATCTTTAAAAAATGGCATGCAAATTCGTCCATTTCAGTTCCCCTCATACCTCTAGTATAGCACGCAGCACATACACACTTCGCTGCTTCCTATTTTATCTTCTCTCTGGTCTTGGAGGTCCTTTGAGTTCTGTTTAGAACCAAGCATGTAATAGTGACTAAAAAAATTTTACCTGACAAATGAGTGAAGGTTTCTCAGGTTTGGGACAGCAGGGAGTCCACATTAACCCCAGGGAGAGCCTCCAGGGACAGGTACTGTCTGCGTTTTCTTTTCTGATGCCTGGTGCAAATACCACGGAGTGTTTGATTGAGAGAGAGGGAGAGAGAGAGAGTGTGTGGCTAGCAGGTGCGTTATCAGGATTAAATGAGAAAGTGTGTAAAAGTATTCTTCAGCTGTGAAGCTTCAGTCAAATATAATAGTCTCCTTCTCTCCCTCCTGTTCGGTGTGTGTGTGTGTGTGTGTGTGTGTGTGTTATGAAGGATCGTACCTAGGGTCTTTGTACTGAGCTACTTACCCAGCCCTTTTTATTTTTTACTTTGAGACAGGGTCTCACCAAGTCACTAATTGCCCAGACTAGGCTCGAGCTTGTGACCCTCTTGCCTCAGCCTCCAAGTGTGCTGGGATTACAGGAAGGTGCCACCATGCCAGGCTCAATTGTCTTCTTCTATAAGTGAAGAAATAGGTTCCATATGGTTGAGAGAATCACTCTGAATCAACAAGTTACTAAGTATTAGTGCTAGAATACAGTCCAGGTCTTCTTTATTTTTTAATGTGTTTAATTTTTTAAAATTAGAATAAAATTGTGCATATTTATGAAGTACCGTGTGATGTTTCTAAACGTGTGTACACTGTGCAGTGCTCAAAGCGGGGTAAGTACGTCCTCCTCAGACATTTGCCATGTCTTTGTGGTTTGTTTTGTTATTTAGGGGGTTTGGGGAGGGTCCTCGGGGACAGAATCACTCTGTAGAGCCCAGGCTGCCCTTGAATCACTGTGTAGCCACGGCTGGCCTTGAACTCATGGAGATCCTCCTGCTTCTGCTTCCTCAGTGCTGGGATTACAGGCATACACCACCACACCCAGCTTGTGATAGAAAATTTAAAGTCCTTTCTTCCAGTTCCTCTGAGACGCACGGCACATTATTATCATAGTCACCCTAATGTGCAACAGCACAGGAGTGCTCACTTCTGCCTGTGAGTTAGGACCTGCGGCCCTGCCCTCCCCGCCCTCCCGCTGCACCCAGCTCTTCTTGCCTAAGCCCAGGACTGCGCTTTCCCTCCTTGCTGGAAGCAGCATTTACAGTAGGGAGGGTCGCACCAGCCCCCGCCCCCAGCTGCTGAGGCCGGGGCCAGCCCTGGGTCCTTCTAGGGATGAGTGCAGAACCCACCTGCGTCCGGCCTGGAGCCCGCTGTACCCTGAGCGCCTCCTGTCTGTTGAGTTTATTCAGCCAGTTTCCTCTGCTCCAGAACCTTCTTCCCCTTCATTCTCAGTCCCCGCCCCTCCTCCCGCTCTTCGCTCCTCCTCTGTTGGGTACTGGGGACTGAATCCAGGGCCTTCTGCTGAGCTGCATCCCTGGCCACCCTGGACCCCGCCCCTTTTCACTTTGAGACAGGAGCTGTGTAGCCGAGGCCGTCCTCGGTCTTGTGATCCTCCTGCCTCAGCGTGCCGGGTCGGCACCGCCACACCCGGCCCCTTCTTTCCACTCTTTCATCTTCTGGCCTCCAGTCCGGCCGGTGTCTGCAGGGGGAGCCCAGGCTGACCACCTTCCTCCCGGCCTCTTCCTCCGGAGCCCCCTGGGGTGTCTCCGTTGCCTGCGGCCCCTCCCGCACGTGGCCGCCTGTGCCCCTAGTCCTCTCTGCGGGCGCAGCCCCGGCTCCTCCTGCCTGCTCGCCCCATCCGCCCGCTTCGGGTGGGTGCAGCCGGCTCGGCATCGCAGTCGCAAGAGGCGAGCACGGCTGGGCCGCTGCGGCCCCCGCTCCACCCGCACCTCCGCCGGCCTCCGGGCCCTGGGGTCCTCGGCAAGCAGCGAAGCGGGGCGGGCGAGAAACAGGAAGGGGGCAAAGGGAGCTGCGGGTGCCAGGCCGGGACCGGGAAGAGGGCGGCTTCCGTGTCTGCCTGCCCCGCCGCATCTCATCGTGGGGCCATCGCGCCGCACTCGGAGCCCGCGTCTCAGGTCCGTTCCGCTTTCAGCCAGGCGCCACTCGACGGCGTGGGCGTGGGGGGCGCACGGCGGCTTCCCCTGTGCCTCCCCCTCCTTCCCGCGGACCCGGCCTGCGCTGGACACAGCAGTCTGCGTTCCTCGTTGCCCCGGCCGCCAGCCTGGCCTCCCGCTTCTCCCCCTGGCAGCCCCTCTCTTCCCCTCCTCCAAGGGACCAAAAAGGAGGCGTGGCCTCAGAGGGCACAGCCCTGCGGCCGCCACACCAACTCCGCTTTCTGAGAATGGGAACCCACCTAAGGTGTTGTCTCTGCATTTCTGCTGGGCCACATTGACTTAGATATCTATGAATCCCATTTTAAAATACATGGCTGGAGCCAGGTGTGGTGGCGCACACCTGTAATTCCAGCACTTGGGAGGCTGAGGCAGGAGGATCGTTGCAAGTTTGAGACCAGCCTGGGCTACAGAGTGTGCTCAAGGCCAGCCTGAACTGCATAGCGAGACCCTGTCTCAAAAAGACAAAAAATGAAATGGAATGAAATTAAATACATGGCTACCTGTTAACTTTAGGATTCTTTTTTTTTACTTCTAATCTGCTAGTGCTAGTGTTCTTGTCCCAGGTATTTAACTAAATGCCAGTTAATTCCTTTTACAATAATTGAATTATTTTTCTTTAGGGCTCCTGCATCTGGGCACATAATAGTAGATATTTCCTTTTGCTTTTGTTTACATTCCACTAGGACTTTGGAATCCAAATAGTTCTGAGACCAAAAACCAAACAAACAAACCAAGTCTTTCTACAGCTAAGTCTTCCAAAGATATTTCTTTTGGACAATTAGTGAAGTTTAGGAAATGTGGGTGTGCCTAGATTTTAAAACAGGACTTCCGGAAGGACTCTGCACGGAGGGAGAAAGGCAGCAGGATGAGGTGAACTTTGTTGGTGACATGTCACTTTAGAAAGGAATGGCTCCGTACTTCGGAGTGACCGTACGTCCTGGTTTGAGCCCAGTTGTTATACGCTAAAAATGTCTTGTTTTTCCTAATAAATTACACAGTCTTCCTATTTACATTTTATTTAAATATCACACAATTGATAAAGATTTCTCTTTGTCCCTAATGAAGTCTTACAGAAATTACTGAGGTTAAAAAAAAAGCAAAACCCGAGTATTTATGTAGTTTTAGAAAAAAGGTCAGTGTTCTTCTTCATCCTGTTGTACCTTGCTTGCCACAGCAGGTCTCTGTTTGTAGCAGTAAGCTGGCGGGTCTTCCAGAATGTGACATTGTCTTGGTCACAATTTAGATATTTTCTTAAATCTGCAGAAACGTGAATGTCAGCTCCTTTTTCACGGTTCACCCAGGTTTCTGGGCAGTGATCTCCCTCACACTCCCGAAGCAGAGCCTGTCCCACCTTTCTCTAGTTCATTTTTTCCTTTCCTGCTGTGATTTATGACCCTGAAGCCATGCTGCATGTAGGGAGGGTGCTCGCGTTACCTCCTCCTTGCGAAGTGCGGGTTAAGGTGTCTGCTTTCAGACCTTGCGCCTGGCGTGAGCTCTGCCTTGTGTATTCACTGACTCCTCACCTCCGCGCTTTTCCTTATAGTCAATGCCCGTTCTAATTTTTTATTTTTAAGGTATCTTCCAGAGGTGTTTTATTTCAAACTTCACTGTAGTTAATAGTTCAGCAGCCGGCTGTAAGTACTTTTGAAACTTTTCTTCTGTTAGTTCTAGAAGGTAGGTAATGTATTTTGAGTCTGCCTTTTTAAAAGTGTTATTAATAATTTTTACATTCTTCAATTGAATTTCACTCTTTTTACCTAATCTTCAGTGATTTTGCCTCCCCATCCTAATCATATACTTTACTGTTTTCTAATACAAAAATGAGATACTTTAGCCTTTTGATTGATGTGAAAATGGGTGCTACACTACATTTTCACCTGTTTTCCTTGGAGGAACCATCAAATGGTAGCTCAGTGCTATGATAAATTCCCAAGATGGCTTTAAACTAGCAAATTCCTGCTGTTAACTGATCCTGTCACCATTCTTGGACGTGACTCTTCTTCACCCATATTTTTGTTTCTATTCTTGTTTTTTTTCCGGTACCGGGAATTGAACTCACAACCTCGCGCTTGCCAGGCGGGCGCTGTGCCGCTGAGCTAAATCCCCAGCCCCTTCTTCACCCATTTTGAATGCAAGCATTCCAGAGCTATTGAACATAAACACTGGGTCGTGGTTGTTAAAAACAGGCATCTAACATGAAAAATAAGATAAATTTCATTTTACACTCTAATAAAGCTTCTAGTGAGGATTTGTAGTGGGCCTGTTAGCCTGCTGTTAAAAACTACTTGGGACTTTTCTAAAACCGTGATTTTTAAATTTAAGTCAAATTACTTCATTCATTCTTAAACAGGATAGAGTTGACATTCTGCAGAAAAATGATACATGTGGGATGTATTCACAGGAGATAAATGTCCTCAGGAAGCTATTCTAAGACTGCTACAAAATTCATCAGTAGCATAGAAAAAAAAACAGCACTCAGAAAAAAACCTTGGGTGGAGCAGTGGGAAAGTTTGGTCGAACCACAAAGGTCAGAGAAGTAACGGGGTGTGGTTGGACCAATCTTTCTTAAAAGAAAAATGCTTTTGACTACTCATGACTTTCCTATTGTGTTTTTAAAATGGTTCCTTCCGTTACACACACAACAAAAAGAAAGAGAGTAAAGGTTAGGAGTGAGCACGCAGTCCCACTGTTGGCTTGGATTCCTCCATCCTGCGGCCGGCCGCAGATGACACTTTATTATTAGTGGTAGGATTTGAAGGGTGTTGGTTTGATAAAGTATAACCTCTAAGCCACTTCCCTAACAGCACGGCTCTAACATCTTCAGAAAGCTCCTGAGGCATATCTCATTCTAATCTTGTCTGGCACTGTGACAAATGCCTCCGGGAGGCGGGAAGGATATAACCTGTCTTTAGAGATTTATGGTGTCTCAGGCATCACAAATCCTGTGAGACATTTTTGTTTTTTTTGAGGACAGAACTCTATTAATATTTTTAGATTACTAGCCAAAGTTAGCAATATTGTTTCTGCTTATAGGAACTCCCAATATTTCATGTGGGTTTTTTTTTTGGGGGGGGGTTGTTTTTGTTTTTTGCATGAAGATAGAGCTTCTGACCTGCCACGATTCAGGGATTTGTTTTCTTTCTCTCCAGAATCACAGATACACCTATCCTTGCCTAACCTTGCTTACAAAGGAGTCATTGCAGCCTTTTGTCAGGCCGTCCAGGGTTAGAGACCCTCGCTTCAGCCATGGCAAGGCACAAAGTGACTATATAACTGCCAAGTCCAGAATAAAATGTAGGTATGGTACACGGTGGCCTTTTGTGGAAACTGGGTCGTATTCTCTCCCCTCCTCTCTCTTTCCCTCTTTTTTTCTCTGACATTGTTTCTACACAAGCCAACCAATAGTCTCTGATCGTCCCAAACAATAGGAATAGTGTTATGCTTGAACACAGATTTCAAAGACTAAAAATACCTGAAAGATTTCCCATTTGCCTATGGTATCTAAAAATGTAATTCCCCATATTTACTTTGAAGAGTGGGTCCCTGTTTGTTTTCTATTATATTAAAAACTATTGATTAACACATTTGTTTTTAAAAAACATTATTAGTGCAGTATATGTTAGTAATACATAGTAATTACATTTATTTATATCTCTGTCTCACATCTTGAACATCCTCCCATTAGCATGTGAATTTTGTGAAATCACATTTAGGGAACAGAAAGGGACTTTGTTTGCCTCTGAGTTGTGTATTGCATGAAGCCCTTCAGCATGGGCTCCAGACTTCACACCTGAATTGCGAGGTTCCCCCACTGTGGGAACTTGATAAAGATGTGTTTTGTCACCGGGCATGGTGGCGAACACCTGTAATCCCCGCACTTGAGAGGCTGAGGCAGGAATATCATGGCGAGTTTGAAGCCAGCCTGGGCTACATAGTGAGTTCAAGCCCAGCCTAACTTATGTAGTGAGGTCCTATCTCCAAAACACCAAAAAAAAAAAAAAAAAAAAGTTTTGTCAATCAAATCAGGTAGAATCAATGCCAGAGCCAGAGAGTAGGTGAGTTCCTGTATGTACTGAAAAGAGAAGCAAGGACCCTCCCTTAGCTGGGAAGTCATGGCTGTTTTTTTGGAGCTGTGCTGATGAGGAAGGCACCGTTGAACATTTTTACCTCTCACTGAGCCTTCTATTCAAGACCCCCAGCAGAACAAGCGGAGTATGTCAGATAATGTTATTTTCTAAACCGACCAGGAAACAATTCGAAAAGAGGATGGCAGCAACTGGAAAGAAAAACGATCTCTTTGTGGGCATTTTGATGAATGTCTAGTATTTGTCAGAGGCCTGATCTCACTGTTCGTTGATTTTCTGTTTTGGAAATAGAAATGTTCCTTTTTCATACTCTTTGTACTCCCACCGATTTCATTTTGTACAAAAATTTATACTCTGCACTGCAGCCTAAAAGCTAAGATTTCTTGCACGTGAAAAATAATGCTATCAGCGTGCCATTTGGTACACCTGGTTAGGTATCAGGTGTATGGGTTTTTTTGTTTTGTTTTCTGTTTTTAACTCATAGCCAGTTTCCTAGCAATTGGACTGGCTAAGGAAAATTATGGCAACGTGGATGTTCTCTCAACAAACTCTTGGTTTCTCGGTGTAGCACCCCTTGACTGACATCTATACTGTTATCAACTAACTATTTCAAGGGCTGGGGATGTAGCTCAGGGCTGGAGCACTTGCCTGGCATGTGTGAACCCCTGCGTTCAATCCCAGTACCACAAAAAAAAAAAACCCACAAAACCCAATATATATTTCAGCACTAGCTCCTTTATAGGAAAATGAAGTTCTTTAGAAGAAAATAAGGCCATAAAAGCCAAGAGAGAGCACTTTATTACACTCTGTAAGAAGACTTTAAAACAGTGTCGCTTTGTAGTTGAGTAACCCAAGGCGGCGGGCAGCCTCCACCCGCCAGCTGTGGTCCCGCGCCCGCTCCTCGGCTGGCACTGCCGGCCCAGGGCAGCGCGGCCGGACGCAGACAAGTAGCCTCGTGTCGGAGACCTCCACCTCCGCTGCCGAATTTTCCACAACAGCTTCGGAATGCTCCTAAGGCGATTTCACATCTGGAATTTTAAAGAAAGCTTGCCCTTCCATAAAATGGTAGTAAATCTTTGGAAACATTGTGCCCTTGTTTGGTTTGCTTTAATTAACTTGGCATTTCTCCGCTGCTCCACTAACGAATTACTCCTTGTGCCCTCCAGTTTTCCCCCTGATTAATAATAATGGACAAAGAGAATAATTATGAAATACTTTTTGTATATTACTTTCAAATTAAAGTAACATAAGCATTTCAAGTATTTCACAGAGTATCGTTTACATTTCTCACCAAAGAACACAAGAATCTAGGAGGTAATTATTACATCTTCCTTATGCAAAGCAGCATATTTTTATTTGGAAGCTTTATGGCATGGGTAGGCAGTACTGAAACACATTGCTGATCGGTGTGTGCTTTGCATGTAGCCCGCCTTTAGAGACATGATCTTACCTGGTTAGAGACTGTCATTATTCCAGCATGCCGGAGACTGAGCCTGTGCAGTGTCTCTTGAAAAGCCAAGTTTAAAGACTCCAGCCTGCTATTAGAATTGTCTCATCAAATTCTAAAAGTGACAGTTTCTTACCATAAAATGTCAAAGCTGTTCACTTTTTGATTGAAAAAGCTTGTGTTGTTTTAGAACGAGTACCCTAGTAGTGTGTGTTTAAGGAGCTTTTATATATGTAAAGAAAAACTTTGCACGGTTTCATGAAATAGTTAGGAAACCTGAAATTTTTACCTGACTGTTATATAAAAACTGGATGACTACCACAGAAACACTGGGATGTGTAATAACTCAAAAGTTCCCCGAGTTGTACATGGTGGAAAATAAAGAGCGAGCCGAACTTCTGACTCCAGAGTTTTTTATTTTTTTTGGTTTTCAGTTAGGGTCTCACTTTGTAGTCCGGGCTGGCCTCATCTCAAATTCATGATCCTCCTGCCTCAGCCTCCTGAGTGGTGGGGTCACAATAACTTTTAAGTGGACATCTTTAAAACTAGAGCATTTGCAGAAAGAAAGAAGAAGGGTGTGTGGCTGGGAAATATAAAATCTAGAGTTGTGTTTGCTGTTTTGATTATCCATTGCCCCATCTTTAAGGAAAACATATATTGGGAAGGCAGGCTACAAACTAGAGATTATCTGCTGCTCCAGTACATGGGAGAAAATAGAAATACTCCAGTTTATTTAGAATTTGAAAGGCACTGTCCGGAAGATGTGGCCAGTTGCGGTGAGCTTGCTTCCTGCCTTCGGTTTATCTATTTGGCAAACGCGTGTGTAACTCCTCATCCCACTGGTTCTGGCCAGTCCACAAAAGGACTTTATCGTCAGAGAATTCTGCATTGTCTCAAATCGTGCATGCTGCATGTCCTCCTGTCACGGAGTACCACCCAGCAGTCACTGCTCTGGTAGAATTGAACAGGCTTTTCCTTGGTCTGTGGCCTGCATTAAACCTTACATTTGCTGAGGGCAGCGCACTGTCCCACCCTTACCTGGTCGTCTTCCAAACCCTGAGTGCCCGGAAATATCTATTGAACAGAGAATGGACATTTGTGAGTATTTGACAGAATCCAAATTTCTCTATTATCTATTTTAGTCCTCCTTCGAAGCCTGGTTATACACAGTGGGAAAATTAAGAGGTGGCGATGGACTATGTATTGATCATCTTTTTGTTGCTAGCACAAAATACCTGATGCCTGGAATTAAGGGAGGAAAGGTTTCTTTAGCTCACAGTTTGTGGAGGTTTCAGTCCATACTCGGCTGGCTCCAAGGCAGAGTGGCACACGACAGAGGGTAACCCTTCATGGTGGCGGAAAATAGCAAAAGCAGCAAGCGCAAAAGGGAGGAGCAGAGCCAGCCACTTTCTCTCCCTTATATGGTACGCAGGCTCCCTGCCCCGGGGCGGGTGTAGCGCTCACACCCATCATCCCAGCACTGGACCATGAGTCAATCACAAACTCCAGAAGCCCGTCCCATGACTACATGCAGCTTTGGGGGACGTCCAGACACAAACCATAACAACAGCGTAGAGGAGAAAGGGCTATTTGGACTCCCAGTGTTAAAAGTTTCAGTCCGTGGTGGGGAGGCTCCAGGCAGAAACAGCAGGGCAGGGGGGCCTGGTGGAAGAAAGCTGCTCACCGCACGGCAGCCAGGAAGCACAGAGAGAGCCAGGGAGAGGGGGCAGGGCTGGGGCAGGTTAGACATTCAAGGCGCAACCGCAGGAACCCGCTTCCTCCAGCCGGGGCCCGCCTTCTAAGAGCCGTTCAGTGTGAACCCACCGAGGGACCCACGGATGAGGCCTTGATGAGGTCAGTCCATCGCACCCTAAGCACCCTCCGAAAGCGCCCCCTCTCAGCCCCTGAGCCTTTGGGAGACAGTCTGATCCAAAGCACCGCCGTCTGTACAGACTTCATGAGTGACGATAAATCTCACTTGTTCGGTCGCTTGATAAAGCTGTCAGGAGGCCCAGCTTTAGGCTGGATCCTTCTCTGAATAAGGGTCAAGACCAAATGCGAGGGCACACGCCTGCGACAAGATGGCCCGTGTTTCAGTCCCATGACACCAGACACGTCCCAACCGAGTGACTCGGGCAGGGCGCAGCGTCTCTGCTGTGAAGTGAGGACCATGGTGGCACCCCACACGGGGTAATCGTGAGGGTCAGTAAGGGGCTGCATGTAAAACGCTTGGACCCCCGTGTGGGTATTAGTCCTTGCTGGCTTTGGGGGCGATATTACTAGGACGAGAAAAGACAAGCCCGTCTAGTGAGAAAGTGGGGAGAGGGAGGAGCCGGGGCTCCGCGTCCCCCCATGACATTTGGATCTGTTATGCTGAAGCCTCAAGAATTCAGGGCTTCCTCCTGAACCCCGGGGAGCCATTGAAAGCTTAAACTGGGTCAGGGCTGTGATGAAATCTGTAGTTTTTTGCCTCTGCCAAGGCTAGAAAGCCTTATTCAGTGAATTCACAAGCAGTTGCTTAGGGCGACATTGTAAGTGGCCACTTGAACATAATCAATAGGGCTTTATACCAGAATCACAGAAAAGAATATGGATCGGATTCAGCCCCTGAGTAGGGTAGTAAATGTTTGCTTACCTTCGAAGTGGAATTAAGAGATTCATAATATTACAGACCTGACCCCAGGCTATTGGCAAAGAAAATCAAATTTGGTGATTAAATAGTGAAAGGTGTAATTCTTTCTACTCTCTGGGCCATTAGAATAATAGAAGGTTTATGTAGAAACTGGGGTTAGGACTGAGGTTATTGCTAATGCTAAACAACCAATGGCACATACAGAAAATGCAGTACTGTGAAACGCGGGCCATTCCAGAAGGAATCTGGAGGAAGAGCTTGTATGAGTGTTCCTTAATGCTACCTGTATTTCTTACTGTTAAAATATTTAGAATGGATTAGAGCCTACAAATAGACATTTGTTGTATTTCAAATTTTCGTGTTAACCATGAAATCCCGTCGTGAAAATATTTTCAGTCCTAAGCTCTTGTGTCTTTTGAAATTTGACAGAACGTCAGAATAAAGAGCTTTGTGTTGCCTTGTAAGAAAAAATTAATTATGTGCATGTAGCACTCGGGTATGTTGTGAAAGGTTTTAAATCTTAAAGGTGGGGAGTAAGAAAAGCAATGAAAGGAAACACTGCTAACCTGACTTTATACTCCCACATTAAGATTATTGTTTTCCACATATAAGAACACGGTAATGCTATTTAGTAATAAAACAGTGTTGCTGGGCTCACTTTCTTTCATTTTCCCTTATATTCTTTTTTTTTCTTTTTTTGGTCTTTTTTGAGACAGGGTCTTCTTGTGCAGTTCAGGCTGGCCTTGAGCTCACTTTGTAGCCCAGGCTGGTCTCGAACTCACCAAGATCCTCCTGCCTCAGCCTCCCGAGTGCTGGGACTACAGGCATGCACCACCACACCCGGCTTCATTTTCCCTTATAGGATTAACATATTCCAAAGGAGTTCGAGGATTTTTTTTTTTTTCCGCGCTCCCCACCTGCAGTTTCACTTTCAGGTATCTCACCTAAGTGAGCACTGCGCTATCTACTAAGGTATTCTGTGTACAAAAACTCTGAAGTCCATTCTGTTTCATTCACACTTGAAGAGTTCCCATAGCATTGAAGGGAACGTGAGCCCTGTTTTAGGGGAAAGTGCTGCGTTTTACGACCACCGCCTTGAGCAGAACTTGACTCTGTTCACTTGGGTTTAGCTGAAAGTCTTTTTTAAACTTGCAGCTTCTGGAATTTGATTTGCTTCAAGTGATTCTTCCGCTTTCGTATAGGTTTCCAGTTCCTCCTTCTAATAACCTGCGAACTGTCAACCAATCAACGAGGAAAAGCTGCAAGTCAATCTCCAGCGTCCTATTCCATCCCCCTTTAAAAAGATAATTAGGGAAACTTCCATAGTTTTCTTGGAAATAGTCTTTCTACTATTCTGGTCATTTTTATAGGCCTTAATTCTGAAAGTTTCCACTTTGAAATTATGGGTGCTTTTTGTATTTGGCTCTTTTTTTTTCTAATTCCTTTACAGTAAGAATAATGGCTGCTATATCATGAAAACTTAATTACACACAAGGCTTCTATGCATTATCTCTTTTAATTTTCACAGTAAGCACAATGAATTCAGTTATAAGGCCCTTTGTAATACTTTGCTTTTTAAAAAATTTTTTAATTTAAGAAATTTTTTTTTTTTTGGTAGCAGGAATCGAATTCAGAACCTTACGCTTGCCAGGCAGGCGCTTGTACTACTGAGCTGCATCCATGGCCCTTAATTTTAATTTTTTAAATTTTTATTTATTTATTTGAGACAGGGTCTCGCTATGTAGTGCAGGCTGACTTTGAACTTGCCACCCTCCTACCTCGGCCTCCCAAGTGCTGGGATTGCAGGTGTGCACCACCACACCTGGCTTATTATCAAAGTATGTCATGCTCAGCCTGGTGAGTGTTTTATTATTCCCATTCTTCAGAGGAGGAAACTGAGACAGATTTACTGATCTGCCCCCGGTCACTGGAGGAAATTGACTGGATCAGGCTGGAAGCCCCACGGTCTTCCCCTGGAGACCACTTTCTTACTTGCCAGGCGGGGGGCACGCTCATCCCATCAGCCAGACTTCCTGCTATTCTCTGCGTCTAAGTGGTGAGGAAGCGGCAGTGTAGGCAAATAGCTGGCCCAAGGTGACCTTGCGGGTGGGTGACGGATCTAGGAGACACTCAGATCCCTCATTCTGGAGCCAGTCTGCCTTTTAACAGCACAGCACATACTTTATTGGAGAAAAATGTTTCCTCCAGAACACGAAGGTGGCAGTATACACATTCACATTCTAAGAGACCACATCCCTGTTCCGGGGAGGAGATCAGTTCTGTTTAGCTCACATTTAAGACAGAGTTGTTACGCACAGTCCCCATCCCGTGCTTGCTAGTCCTGCTCACAGCTGCCCACAGCTACCTGGTCTCTGGGTCCTCCAGACCCCTTCAGAGGAAGAGAGGAGAAATACCTTCGCCAGCCTGGGACATGGGCCACGCCAGGGGACTTCCTGCTGGTGCACACGGTGACGGTCCACAGTGATAGAATACACGTAACGAACGCAGGACTTAGCGGAGAAGGGCACGCAGGGGGCACTGAAGGAGAGGAGCGGGGTGTTCATGATCCAGGTATGTTACAGGCACACGGGGAAACGCCACAGTGAAACGCGTGATTCTGCGTAGTTGATACACTCTTGTGTTCTGTTTTTGTTTAAGGCAGGATCTCATGAGGTAGCCCAGGCTGAGCCCCGACTCACCACCCTCCTGCTTTGTTCAGCTCCCCAAGGTCTAGGATTATAGGAATATACAGCCACCCCCCTATTTGGTATAACTAATATGTACTAAAAAAAGATTTAAAAAATTTAAAAATAGCAAGGGTAGCTTCCCTTAGTGGAGCGCTTGCTGTGATCCAGGCTCTGGACTAAGCACTTTTCATGCATTATCTTATTTAATTCTCACAGCTGTCTGTGGAGGGTGCTATTATGTTTCCCACTTATAGAAGTAGGAAATAAAGTATAATGACATTAAGTAACTTTCTTGAATGTGTATACCGGTAATGAGTAATTAATGGAGAGCTCAGTCAATATCTATCATAATTTATATAATACATCTTTTCTTTCTTCTTTTTGGCAGTGCTGGGAATCAAATTCAGGGCCTTACACATGATGAGCAAGTGCTCTCCCACTGAGCTAATCCTCAGCCTTTTTTGTTTTTTAGATAGACTTTTGCTAAATTTCCCTGTAGGCTGGGCTCAGACTTGGAGTCCTGCCTCAGCCTCCCAGAGTGCTGGGATTATAGGTGTGTACCACCACATCTGGCTTTTTTCTTTTTTAATCTTGAGACCAGTTCTCACTAAATTGTCCAAGCTAGTCTCAAACTTGAGATCCTCCTGCCTCAGCCTCCAGAGTAGCTAGGATCACAGGCATGCACCACCACCCCGAGCTCCCATCCATCTTTAATCCATGTCATACTGTCAGGTGAGGACTGCAATGCACAGTTGCTGTTTTCTCCTTGTAAAAATAAAATGTAGTTTTGGTTTGGGTTGTTGTTGTTTTTCTGCTTGATGTTTTGTCTTTTTGTACGTGATGAGCTACTTTGTATTAACTGGCTTTAAGAATTCAAAACCTTTCTTCAAGTTGGCGGATAACATGGGCTCTGCTTATGAAATGAACTGAGCTCTAGCACTGGACCCATTCAAAAGCAGACAGTCCACTGGCTTCCTTTCAGAAGGAACCATGTCCAAATAAACATGTCCTCCTCCGTTGGCCACACACGGTGAGCGGAGCCCAGCGTCAAGGAATTGCCTCACGCCCATGAGCTTCTCCTTTCTTTGCTGTCCTCCTGCTTTATTTATTTGCCGTCATACAGCGATGCCACCCTTATCCTCTAGAGGTGGGTCGGTGTTTACGGCCATTCGGAGGGGACATATCGCCCCCCTTCCGCAGGCTGCTCTGTAACAAAAGCCGCCTGTTTCCCTGGGACCCTCCCCATCCTCCCGCAGAACCTCAGTGAGCGTCTCCTGGAGCTTGCGGACAACTAGGTCAAAGGAAGCTTGTTTGGGGACTCACTGCCAACTTCCCGTTTGCTAGGAAAGCAAAGGCGCTCCTATGAGCCATCCCTGTTGGACCCAGAAGGCGGATATGTCATTCACAGCAGATGTTTTTTTTCTCCATCTTTATTTTTTCTCAGGATCGCCTCAGCATTCTGGCGTGATCACAGCCGTGTGTGCAATTATAGTCATTTAAACTCCTGTAAGTTTAAAATTGAAGGTTGCATAGGTGCATATTAACAGGGTGGCACTGATAAATAAATAAAGACAGCTGATCAAAACAGCATTTATAAATTAATGAATGCGATTGGCTTTAATTATAAAAAGTACATATGTCTAGCAGGCTTCCTCAGTAAGGCTTTCTTATGCTGACTACGGCACATTTTTCTTCAAATAATTGCAGAGCTCAGCTTTATCATTAGGCAGATGGTTTCTATTAATTCCCATAGAAAGTAAGTTATTGCAATTAACCAAATACTCAAAACTTGAGGATTTTAGAGTTCAGCCTACTACTTGGGGCATGAATCTGGGTGTCACCCACTTTCTCAAAGGGTGCCAAAAAAGGGACTCCTTTAGGCAGCTTCAGGACCTCCCACCCCATACATGAGCTTTGAAAGTAATTTCCAAAGTTCTCAGAACTAAGCTAGTGCCAAATCTCTGCTGCTTTGCTGGTTCTGATTTTGTGGTGTTTTTTGTTCATTTGTTGTTTGGTAGTTAAGAGGGAAAATTGTAAATATTCTAGAAAAATTGGAGTATCAGCTCACAAGAGCTCAAAACTGGGTAAATCCCTGTCATGTCATGGGGCTTATTTCACTTAAACAAATACACTTTGTTTCTTTGCTGTCTTGTAAAACGTGTGAGGCTAAATATTTCTGCAGATTCAGAGACAGGATAAACCGATAGAGGATATTCCATCCAAGTTCCCCAAACCCTGCGTTAAACAACAAATGTTTGCAGTGGATTTCTTCAAACTTGTTGGTTTTAACCACATGATATTGCTTCCTTGTTTCCTTGCTTTAAGGGTTAGTCACTGTCTTTGGTCCTTTTCTCGTTGCTAAGACAAAGTACCCAACGCCCAACATTAAAGCAGGGTTTTCTTTAGCTCACAGTTTGTAGAGGTTTCAGTCCATAATCAGCTGGCTCCATGACAGGCATCGCAGAGGAGAAACGGTTCATGGTGGGCAGAAGGTAGCAAAGCAGGCAAGAGGGACTACAGCAGCTTCTTTCTCCCTTTATACTCCGTCTAGACTACCAGGATTAGGGTGGTGCCGAATTAATCCATGGATTGATTTAGTAATCATACCGCCTTAATCCCAGGATCACAGACTGAAGGTCCAGCCACCTCTGAAAAAGCTCCACCTGTGCCCGCATGAGCTTTGGGGGCAGGGGCACAAGTCATTATTCAGCACACTTTTGTGTGGGTGGACTCCTGTGTGCGCGGCCGGAGAGGAGATGTCATGGGGAGTCTGTCCCCGATTTCAAGGTGCTTACTGTTTCTGGGCACAAAGCCATCGTGACACGGTACAGCACCCAGGGCCGCGTCACTGCAATGCAAAGGCATCTGGAAAGAGTCAGCGCAGAGGGAGGACGGAGTGGGGCTGGCGGGAGAGTCGATGATTCCAGGTTGCCCACATAGTGGGCGGCCCTTATGCAGGGCAGGCCCAAGGACCTCTGAGGTAAGTAGATGTTGGCAGAACGCAGAGTTCAAGGGGAGAACACGGGAGTTCAAGTGAGACCAGTGGCTGGGGCCGGACAATGACACCCTTGAATACTGCGCTAAAAGGAGCCCAGATTTTATCTGCTAGGGGGTTCTCCCTGTGGCAGCAGTCTGGAGAAAGCAGATTAGAGGTGAGACCCAACCGCAAGATAGCCTGCTGCACACGCTGGGGAGGGGGGCATCCTCTGGGCACTTGCGCGCTTCCGGTTTCAGCACCGTTGGGAGGAAGCCGTGTGCTGTGCAGGCTGGGGAGGTGTGGAGCAGGGAAGGGGGCGTTGAGTCACCAGGTGATGCCCATGTGTGGGGGGCTGCAGCACAGGGAAAGGTGTGGCTTGGAGTCACCGAAATGCCTGCGCTGAGAGCTCCGCGTGTGACCCGTGAGGCGGTGTCAAGATCGACTTTAGCAAATATTGAGACTTTCTCCCCTCCTTTTTTTTTTTTTTTTTTTTCTTTTTTTCAGTGCTGGGGATTGAACCTGGGATCTTGCACGTACTAGGCAAGTGCTGTGCCTCTAAGCTACAGCCCCAGCCCTTCCCCCGTCTTTCTTATTTTGTATTCTTACTTTATTTCTTATTTTGTGTTCACGCAAACTCCTCGGGCTGTGGGTTCTGCGGTTGTTCGTCTGATGTATGTTTGTATCCTGACCAAATTCCGGCAGCTCGCTAGCGCGCGTGCCTGGAAATCGAGGCGCGCTGGGATGGGTCCCGGCTGTTAATTAGTGTCACTCCCGCTTCCTGTGGGGAGTGGCGACCCGCAGCTAGAACGTTGGAAGGCACACAGGTTCTCATCCTCTTCTTAAACCAAACCGCAGCATCTTCAGAGGCGGGTTTGCCCGCTTACAATTAGTATTTCTGGTGTACGCGGGGGCCTTAGCCTCCATCTAGCCTGTAATCCTCTCATGGAAGTTCCGCATATTATCCTCTTTGGGTCCCTACTTTGCCTTTTATTCAGCTTTATGCATAGGAAGCAAGGGATAAAATTCTTTGCGTCATAGAAAGGAATTTAAGGTCTCAGATTTTTTTAGACTCTATATACTGAACATGTATAATTCTGTTTTTTTTCTCTCGTAAGTACATATCAGTGATAAGCGTATCTCGGCCCTTATTCGGTGTATAGTACAGTTGATCTGAGTAACTCGCAAGTGAGCTTACCTCGGTTCTAGCTTTTAGTCTGAACTGGCCTAATGACCGTGGTTGAAATAAAGCGGTGCCGTTCAGTCTTTAAAAATAACGTCAGGGCGGGGGACGTGACAGCAGAGGAGCAATTGCCCAGCGCGCGTGCGGTTCTGGGTTCAGTCCCTGGCCCCACAAAATGAATGAATGAACGAATAGGAATCAGGTTTATTGTACTGCCAGTTTTGCAGATAGGAAAACTGGGCCTCGGCGAAGAGAAGTAACCGCTCCAGAAACACAGCTGCGAATCAGGATGTGGGCCCCCTGGTTCAGCTCCAACTCCAGATCCTGGGGTTTTATGTCTTGCGTTGTGCCGCTGGCTTTTGTGCTCCTGTTATTTCACATCCTCTGCGTCAGGAACTTATGAATATGTATTGTCAGCCTCGTTTTCAGACGAGTAGACTGAAATTTAGAATTGTAGATCACACGCCGCAGTGAGTAGGTTTCCCCAAACACTTGCGCTGCCTGCCGTACCCCACCCACGCTTGCTCCGCGGCGGGAAGACGCACCTGCAGGGGCTTGCCGTAGCTCACCCCAGCTGACCTTCGGCTGTGTTACAGGAGGCAGGCTGAGGACGGAAATAGCAGCACCAGGTTAGGAATTATTCTCACTGCAGAAAGTAGCTCCACGTCTCCTCTAGATGGTTCCTGTATGAGCGAGCGTTCCTGCATATCTGGAAGTTGGAGCTAATTCAAAACAAAGCTGGATATACTTTGTCCGAACTATGAACCTATAATCAAAACAGCTAGTTTGAATTTTTTCTTTTACTTTCTTACAAAATAGTTGAGATGTAATGAAAATGAAAGGCCCAAAGATAGCAACAGTGAAACTGTCAGAAAGTTCCTAAAACCATGTAATTCCCCCAGGAAATGTAAGAGCTTTGACCAGGGAAGTCAGCAGGAGAAATTCTTGAGTACTGAACAGAAGGTTCGCCACTTTGAAAGTTTCTAAGTGAAGAATAATGTTTAATTTTTTTCATCCATTTGCCTCAGATATTCCTGGAAACTAGAATATAGAGTCAAAATCAACTTAGGTGAAAAGTTCCTTCCCATGATGAATGTTTTCACTTTTATTTATGTCCAATACTGTCATTTTGTCTCTTTATAATATGATTTCATCTGTGGTTGATTTCCGAGGGTGGGAGGTGTAGCTCGGCAGCACACTGCCTGCCTGGCAAGATCAAGGTCCTGAGTTCAATTCTTAGTACAAAAACAAAAGAAACCCAAACACGTGATTACCAGTCCATTTCAAATGTATAGACACTGTGACTTAATTAAAGTTACCCTTAAGCAGTGTGTTTTGAGACATATTAATGAGGTGGAGGCCTGTGCAGAATATTCATAATTTAGACTTCTTTTTGACCTAGCGTCAGACTTTGAGATTCTGTAAG
Organism: Chinchilla lanigera; assembly: GCF_000276665.1. Taxonomy (NCBI): domain Eukaryota; kingdom Metazoa; phylum Chordata; class Mammalia; order Rodentia; family Chinchillidae; genus Chinchilla; species Chinchilla lanigera. The sequence goes on along the minus strand of NW_004955500.1, from coordinate 1,951,264 downwards.
GCCCAGGCCAGAGTCTGAGCCTGCCTAACTCCAGGGGGCCTCACGTGCATTTTCAGACATGTTTGCTCATCCATATTTATAATAATTATTTTCTTACATCTAGAATCTTCTTCATTGCAAATGAAGAAATTACTTGGAAGTCAGAAGCAGTAGTGCACATCTGTAGTCCCAGCCATTTGTAAGGCTGAGGCAGGAGGATTGCTTGAGCCTGGGACCTAGAGACCAGCCTGGACAACGTAGTGAGACCCAAGGTCAAAACAAATGAACGGGGGGCTGGGGATTTAGCTCAGCGGCAAAAGCGCCTGCCTGGCAAGCGCAAGGTCGTGAGTTCGGTTCCCGGTACCGGAGAAAAACAAAAAAAAAAACAAATGAACGAACAAACAAATAAACAAACAGAGACCCGAAAGAGAAGAGAGAAGAAAGAAGAGAGAGACAGAGAGTGAAATTAAGTAACTGCCTTGGGGCTGGGGATGCATTTCAGTGGTAGAGCAGGGCCCTGCGTTCAGTCCTCAGCAACCAAGAAGGGAGAGGGGGAGAGGGGGAGTGCAGAGGGAGGGAGGGAAGGGGGGGAAATAGTTGGAAAAATTCTTTGTGTTGCAGTTGTTTTTTTGTTTTATAATTGAGTAATTCCCATTAATTTTGAGATAATTCCCTGTAAGAATAGTTCAGTGTGTTGAGTTTTAATGGTTTTCAAGAACATAGTAAAATAAGAAACAAATAGCCAGGTCATCCAGGACTTGTGGGAGAGGATTGCTTGTCCCTGCTGAGGGGCCCTGAGGACGGGCACTGTAGGGCCCCTGGCCTTGTGCCCTGGGGCCTGCTGCTGTCTGAATTCAGCATCCTCACCTTTGTCCACTTCTCCATGAAAACGAGGAAAAACAAAAAACAGCCACTCCTCACCTGTTGCAATAGGAGGTCAGAAAAAAATGCCTCAAATGTTAAGATCAAGTAGTCTGTGTATAATATTTAGAAATAGGAGCTGGGCGTGGTGGCTCATGCCTGAAATCCCAGCACGTGGGAGGCTGAAGCAGGAGGATTGCTGGGAGTTCAAGGCCAGCCTGAACTATATAGCAGGACCCTGCCTCAAAATAACCAAACCAAACCAACAAACAACAGAAATACGGAAGTAAATACCAGAAGAATTAGCTACAGCAGATACAAGTGGCTACCTCTTGTTTTTTTGTAAGCTTTTAGCACTCACTGTTTTGCTCTTAAACACACACACACACACAATAACATTGGTGAAATAAAAAGTTTTAAAAGCATAATAGTTCTACCGATGCTTAGCATTGTTCTTAGCATTCTGGGTAGTGTGTGACTTCCAGCCACCTCCTGTCTAATGGAATTGTATGCCTGCACAAAGGGTAAACCGTGGCCCGTTCGCTGGTCCACCTTTGCTGTGGGCCCAGGTTATGTCCAAACCAGGGATAGGAGTAGGGGAGACTTGGCCTCACAAGATTCTCAACCCAAAGCCTGCATGTTGGGAGTGGACTTCAGTGACAATGAGCTTGATGATAGACAGCAAACCTAACAAAAACCGGCTACCAAATGGAAAGGTTGTTGTAACATTGGATATTGACACAGCACCAGAGAATTGTATAGAACTCTATAAACAGTGCACATACTGACAAGGGAAAGAGCACACTTCTCTTTTATAATGCAGAAATCTGGTGCTCGCCCTCAAAATCAAGTGATCACTCTTTTTTTCCCCCCCCCAGTGCTGAGGCTGGAACCCAGGGCCTCGTACATCCACGGCAAGTGCTCTATCACTGACCTACACCCCCAGCCCTTAAATGATCACCTTTAAATTCAATAATAGTACCACAACCTGATTTATTTACAGATAGGAAGCAGCACGTAGTATACAATGTCACCAATACAATCCTCTTGCCAAGAACATTTAACCTGGATCTGAACAACCCTGTTTTATAGGAAATCGAGGGCATCTTAGTCCCTTGGGGCGTTAGAACCCCATCCCTTAGTCCCAGGGCTTATAAAAATCAGGTTTATTCCTCACTGTTCTTGAGACAGGGAAGGCCAAGATCAAGGGGCTGGCGGATCCAAAGTCTGATGAGAGCCTACGTTTCGTTTCAAAGGTGACCGCTTCTTGTAGCCTCACACAGTGGCAGGAGAAGGGCGCTCTCGGGGGCCTAATCTAAAAAGGCACTAACCCCATTCATCAGGGCCCCACCCTCGTGACCTGATCAGCCACCAGAGCCTGCACCTTCTAATGCCATCTCATCACTGATGAGTTCAGCAAATGAACACACACATTCGGACCATACTAGGCTAGCAGAATACACTAAAATACAAAATAAACACCCAAACCAGGAAGGTGGGCCCTGCTACAGGACAGTTGTCCTGACCCTTCAAAAAGTCAGTATCTTTGAAAAACAAATGGGGATGCTACACTACACTAAAGTGACTAAAGAGGCTGAGCAATCCAGTGCAGGTGTATGAGGTTGATGGGATCTTGGTTAGGAGCTGCTATACGACATTTTTAAAACAAATCAAAATTTTGAATATTATTTGATATTATAAAAATGCATTAACGCTGTAATTTTATAACTTTACTTTCTTTGACCTCATGAAAAAGTAAACCTAAGCTACAAGAGCTGCCTCTTAATGAAACCCGGCACTGTCACCTCCACATCCGTGGTGTCTCTGTTCTGTAACTCCTCCTCCATTTCCTTCCCCTCCTTCCAGTAATAGGACTGAAGCCAAGACCTTCCCACTGAGCTACGTCCACAGCCCCTTTTTTAGTTTTTATTGAGACAGGGTCTTGCCAAGTCAATGAGTTGCCCAAGCTGGGCTCTGGAATTGTGATCCTCCTGCCTCAGCCTCCCAGAGTACTGGGATTACAGGAATGTATCACTCTACCTGGCATAAATGAGAAGTTTCAAGCCCTGTTTCTCTTCCTCGGCCGGGGCTCTCTGAGCCTGTGTGCAGGAGAGTGTGGGCTCCAGTTAACGGCACGCACTGGCACACAATCTCGAGCGAGGACGAGCCCTCTCCGCCCCCTGCAGAGGAAGGTCAGCGAGCGTTGGATCCTTTCTCAGCTGTTTTTGGCTGAGGGTGGGCGCTGCCCGGCTTTAAAGGTTGTTATTGGTGTCACTGTCCCTTGACCGCGGTGAGGAAAACGCTTTCTGTTCTGTGTCCATCGGTTTCGTCTCGGTACCACTGGAGCTGCACAGTTGTTGAATAGGCAGCAGTGAAACTGGATAATAAAGGACTAAAACTACCCTCTGTATGACACGAGTTAGTTCTTCCTATACACTGTGAATTGTTTTTCCTATACGCTATAAACGGTATATGTAGTTACCAGCGTCTATTTTGTCCTGAGCATTTGAGCTCTCACTGCAGCAGCCCCATGGCTAAAACTTTTCTCCTGAAATAGTGCATCTTATGCTACATGTGTGTACTGATATATTGCTTGAAAGTATACTTCAGGGTCTGAATCATCTTATCTCTGGATGAGGCTACCAGGTGATCCTGGTGAGCAGGTGCTATGCTTTGGATCTTATATGCCCCACAAAGTCTTGACCCCTCCAGCATGTGGGAGTGGCGGAGCGTTTAAGAAACAGAGGCTCCAGGACGCGTAGGTCTCCGTGGTGTCCCGGGAGGGCGGCTGCTCCCTCCTTTCCCTCTCGCTTGCATGCCTGGTGAGTGGTTCTGCTCCACCACACGCTTTCCACGTTGCCATTTGACAACTTCCCCAGAGGCCTCATAGCAATGGCTCCACTGGCCATGGACTGGCACCTCCAAAACCATGTCCCAAGGTGAGCCTTTCCTTGATAAGTTCATCGTCTCATGTATTAAGTGAAGGAAAGCTGGCTAGGACAGTAGATAACATACTTTTTTTTTCTTAAACAAGCAAAATACCTCTCTTGTTCCTCTCCTAAAGAGATATTTTGTGTCTCTTAAGATTTCTAAATACGTGAAGTAGGGGACTGAGGGGGGTTGGTGGAGGTGGAGGAAAATATTTCATAGACGCTAATGATGAATCTGTTTCAGTTCTAATAAAAATAATTAGCATTCAGTGGACGCTCACTGTATGCTAAATGTTTACCGTGTTAGGCGCCGTGGGAAATTGCATTCTCCAGCTCCGCTTGCATCTGTATCTCACAGATGAGAAAACCGAGTCTTCACAGGAGCGTGGACTTCCCGGAAGCCAATAGGATGAGAAGGCTGAGCCAGGAATTGGTGCTCGCTCCAATCCTGCACTGCTGCCATCTCCGCCAGGGTAGTTTACTCTCCTCCTGGGGATGGAGGATGCTGGTGTGTAGTTATCCTCCCCACGATAAAGTGGAAGTTGGAGGAATCTCAGCACGAACTTCCAATGATTTAACTCTTGAAACGTTTCCTTCTTTTAATGTGTCAAACATGATGTGAAACAAAGCCAGCGTGGGTGATGGTGTCTATACAGGGCAATCCCCGCTTAGCTCTCCCGGGGAATGATCTGGTGTAGCAGGGACACTTGGTTTCTCCTCAGCCTGCCTGGGTGGCCCCTGGAGGAGACAGCAGGTTTCTCGGGGACGCTGGCTTGCAGTGACAGGGCTCTGTCCCACTGCTGCTCTAACTTCCATGGAAGCCTAAAATCACCGCAGCATACCTCACATTGCACTGTCTTGTGCATTTATAAAACTTTTTTTTTCATGTTGCTTTGTAAGAAACAAATTTAAGAAGGCACAAACAACTGATTTTTTAAACTTCATGCATAAATATATGACTTTTTAGAACACAAGAAATTGACCTTTTAAACTTAACGGCAAAGCTTTTAATTAATAACTGATTACAAACAGTAACCACTCGTATTTCTAGAAAAATGGGAAGTCGTTGATGGAAAGTTGTCTTGAGGGGTGCCTGCTGCCCCATTCAGAAAGGTCGCTTTCTATTTTCCAGGCAGAATATAAGGTCTCAGAAATATAAAGACACAGCATTCCTGATTGTGTTATTTTGGGAAACATTTTAATCTTCTTCTAGCTATGAGACAGAACTTTGATGTTCCATTGATTATGCCTTCAGGAAGCTACTTACCATTCTTCTAGCTGTCAAATACTATATATATATTTCTTACATTATTTTTAGTATACTCTAGTAAATTTTACAGTTCATCTTAAAGCCATTAAATAGCATCAATGCCCATGTTTCTTCTTGAAGTTGAGATAGTACTGCTGTCAGTATTTGACATTTAGGAAATCTAAGGCAATAAATGGTTAGGTTAAAGATCTAATGTCTTTTTAAAACAAAAGGAGAGCCAGGCAGGGCACATGCCTATAATCTCAGCAGGTGGAGGCAGGAGGATCGCTGTGAGTGTGAGGCCAGGCTGGGCTACATAGTGATTCCAAGGCTAGCTTGGACTACAAAATAAGACCCTGTCTCCAAAAAAAAGAGGAGGAGGAAAGGTGTATGTGCAGCAGGCAGCAAACTGTAGCAGATGTCACTATATGGAGTGCACTGAAAGACTGGAAGTCTCATGTGTGTCTGCACTCTGAGGTCCAAGTGGAGTTACGTGAGGAATGATAAGGTGCAGTGCTCTATCTTAGTGTATCCGTCAGGGTTTACTAGAGTAACAGATATAACACAAGGTATACAAGTGTGTAAGAAATGACAAGTTTGGCTACGATGGTCAGCCCCGGAGTTGGATGAGGAAGCGTGCAGAGGGCGTCTGCACGGTGGGGACTACAGAGTCTAATCCCAGGCCTGGAGCTCACTGCAGTGTCCGTGGAAATCCGTATCAGGAGACCAGTGGGTCTGTGACAGAACGCTGAAGAATCTCCGACAAAGTCCAAGGCCAAAGAGTCTACGCTGGAAGACTGAAGAGTCCCAGGCAGAAGCCAAACAGTCTGCACCAGAAGCCAGGAGACGACCACCAAGCTGAAGGCGCAGACTGGAGCTCCTGCGGGGAACCAGCCATCAGTCCTTCCTTGTTTCCCTTTTCTTGTATGCAGCCTACCCATCTTGAGGGGCGGTGGTCCTTTATACCCCCATGATCTCTGTGTCTTTGTCTTGCACAGGCTCAGGATGAATGCAAAGTAAGGACCCTGACTCCCTGCTGAGTCACTTAGTTAACCTGCTAAACTTCTCAAATTGACACAATGAACAGCATCCTAGGGTGGTAAAGGCATGGCCCTTTCACTCCAGGATGTAGAAGGGCTGAGTTACTTAGTTAAGCTTCTAGATTCCGCAAGTTAACACAATGTATCCACCTTAACACTTAGGGGCCTTCAGAATCTAATTGAGAAGGCAAAATATGCATCGTAAACTTAGGGCACTAATCCTTGCAGAACTAACCAGTAGGAATTCAGAGAAGGAAAAGAGGCCCCGGCTGGAATCCGATGCTCGGCACTCGCGTGTGAGCTTGGGTCAGCGGCGGTTCTACTGCTGGGCGTGCCCTGGGATTGCGCGACACCAGGCCCCACATACTGGCCCAGCTGTCAGAATCGGATTCGCACACCATCTCCAAGCGAATGCCCTGCGTTCTGAAATGAGAAAATTCTGAGTTAGAGCGATGCTTTTGACCCAAAGCATTGTCCAGTAGAAAACTGTGTAGTGGTGGAGTCTGTTTATCTACTTTCTCTGCTCCCCGCTGTGACCACCACGGCTTCGTGTGGCTGCTGGGCACTTGCTGTGTAGCTAGTGCAGCTGGAGAACTGAATTTTTCATTTGAATGCTGGTCGCTGGGGGCGGCGGTGGCCACCGCTTGGGGCTGCACTGCGAGAGAAAGCCCTGGACTAAGACTTGAGACTTAATACTCCCTCCAGAATAGGTCCTCTCTGAATGGCCTTGCAGTAGTGTCTTTAACTTGCTTTTGCCTCAGATTTGTCACCTGTGGATGAGGGAAACGCATTACACTATTTTGTGTTTTATTTCAGTATCACTGTTACGTGACCGCTGTTAAAAGAGTGCCTCT
>NW_004955500.1:1919924-1944122 GCF_000276665.1 Chinchilla lanigera | reverse complement strand
ATCCCCAGCCCGAGTAAATGACTTTTGAGGTATACGTGTTGTGTTTAAGAGTACAGTATTAGGGGTCCCAGCTTCTATCCCTTCTCACCTTGACTCTGCCCATGTACCCAGCTACTTGTTTTGTTTTTGTTTTGGGGGCTTTCTTTTGAGACAGGATCTCAGTATGTAACATAGTCTTCCTTGAACTTTTGTATAACCCGGGCTGGCCTTGAACTCAAGATTCTCCTGCCTCAGGCTCCCAAGTGCGGAAATTCCAGGCAAGAACCACTAGATCCAGCTCAGGACACACCTTTCAACGGCATATACATGTCTAGACACACACCTAGCATGTGTGTGGCCCTGGCTTTGATCCCCAGGCCTGGAAAAAAAGAGACAAGAATTGAGAAGAACCCAGAAATTCTATAGGTGAATGGCGTGTAATTTTACCGAACTGTTAATTTAAGAGCATCGCTCATTGTAGTAATGCAGACTTGCCAGTACTGCCTGAAGGATGGGTGATGTTTTTCCATCACACGAGTGTGACGACACACCAGGCAGGAAGTCCACACACCTGCGCACCAAGTAATAAAGCGCAGTCCTGAGGGAGGAGAGGCCGGCCGGCGGGTGGGAAGAGGCAGGAAGAGACAGTGGTAAGCTCGGGGGCACTCGGGCAGCCGCCACGTCGCATTGCCCGGAGGAAGTGGGCAGCACCCCGGCCAGGTGGGCGGCATCCGGGAACGCCGAAGAGCGCCCTGTGCCCTTGTGTCAGGGACCCATCCACCTACCAGCAGCTGTGAGCGCCCAGCAGCGTAGCAGGACCAGCGTCAAACTCCCAGTTCCAAAGCCCGGGCATCCAACAGTGGAGCTCTTGCTCGTTCTGGGGCACTGGATGCTGAGTTGGAAGGGAAGCTAGTGTCCAGCTCTGCTTGGGAGGGAGCTGGGAGGAGAACTCACGCGGGGCTGGGGTCCTGGTCAGCAGGAGTGCGCTTCCCTGCGGGCCGGAGCCTCTTCTGCCCTGGCCACCTGCCTCCTCAGTCTCACTGTCGGCGGGGAGGACTTGCCGGACCCTTGCCCACCCCAGAGCTCATGCACTTTCATAGCAACCCCGTTCCTGTCCTTCGTTGGCTGGCCGCCGTCTGTAATTACTACAGCTGTGTTTCTGTATGCCCGTCTTACTGACTGTAAGCCCCACTTCCATCCCAGTAAATAGGTGCTCAGTAAATATTTCTCAATAAAGTAAACTAATGTCAGATACTTTCCAGGCCTGCTTAAGGGTGATAGGAGCTTTGCTCAGGAGCCCCAAGGATTGCTCAGTAAGTACACAGCACAGAGCTGAGGACGAGGGGGCCACAGGGAAGGGTGGGGTTACGCGGCTCTTCTGGGCGGGGTTACGCGGCTCAGGGTGAAGCGGGTCCGTGGGGTAGGACCTGTGCCGCGCAAAATGGATGTCGTGCCTGTGACATTCATTTCAGTTTGCTCTCACTTCTTCTAAGTGGACTGATGTCTATATTTAGCATCTTTGCCAATTTTGTGTTTTTCTTGGGGCATGGAGGTGCAAGGAGGTGTTGGTCACATTGCCCATTTATTATTCCCCCAAGTACTCTGAACGACAGCATTATAAATAATGGCTATTTATTATTGTTGTCTAGACTTAACAAATGGTTATTTAACAGGCAATGAAATAATTTACCCACAGCTCTTACACTGTAATTACACACACCACATTTAAGGAGCAAATGTTAGGGCTTTTGCTCAAAATATAAGTCTTGTTCACAGTGGTGAATTATTCTCTATGGACAATGAGGACCAGTATAAAGTACAAAACAAAGTGCATTCATTTCTCAGGGGCCAGGTTCTCAGACAGGGTTGAATGCAGTCATTGTAAATCTCATCAATGCCAATTGGAAAATATTAAATAACGTATCTGTTCATTAACTTCCAAATATTACAGGGTTATTGTCAAACGTTTAGAAAACACAGAAAAGAAAAACATGAAAGAAGGGAAACCAGCATCTCCAGAAAAACACTGCAACCTTCTGGCATATGCTCTTCCAGGTTTTTTCTTCTTATTCATGAATTTTTAAAGCATATTGTTAGAATCATATGGTACAGATGTCATATAATCTGTCTTCAAATTTTAATATATTATTAATGATTGTCTAGGTCTAAGAATTATGTATAGCAGTAATATTTAATACAGTAACCACTAGCAGTGCTAGGAGTATAGTTAGGGTGAATTGAGATGCACTCTAAACACAAAAAACACACTGGTTTCCAAAAACAGAACAAAAGCCGGGCATGGTGGCGCACATCTGTAATCCCAGCACTTGGGAGGCTGAGGCGGGAGGATTGTTGCAAGTCTGAGACCAGCCTGGGCTACAAAGTGAGCTCAAGGCCAACCTGAACTGCACAGCGAGACCCTGTCTCAAAAAAAAAAAAAAAAAAAAAAAAGACAAAGAAGATAAAATGCACCATTGTTAATTTTCATATTCATTATATGTTGAAATTTTTTTGTGTGTGTCTTTTTAAGACAGGGTCTTGCTATGTAGTTCAGGCTGGCCTTGAGCTCACTTTGTAGCCCAGGATGGCCTCGAACTCGCAACGATCCTCCTGCCTCAGCCTCCCAAGTGCTGGGATTACAGGGAGCCTCTAGTTTGGATGGTTTTTTTTGTTTTACCATTTTTAGTGTGCTTCCTAATAAAATTACAAACACTATTCTCATTCTATTTCTGTTGGATATCATTAGTCTATGGCATTACTTTAGAGCAGCGTAATTTTCTATTTAATCAATTAACCAATTCCATCTTGTTGAATCTTCAAGGTACTCCTTTTTCAGTTATAAAAGTTATTTTCTAAACAACTATACATAGATTTTTTTGGCATACCTCTGATTGTTTCCATGGGATTTACTTTTAGAAATAGAATTGCTAGAAGTATAAAAATTTTACATGAACAATAAATAAATGGAGAAATTTTTAAAATGCTTTGGCTTTTTATTACATATTTTTCTCCTTCTAGAAAAAGATAACACTCCAGTCATTACCTATGACTCATTTTACATTGAATCAAAAACATTATTTCAACTATATTCAAATAAATTAAAGTCAGCTGCCACCAAGTTGTTACTGAAAAGTCAGCTCTGCGTTTTCCTGTTTTACATGCGTTGCGATGTACTAAGGTTTGGAACTCAACATAATTCTTTCTTCTGAATTAAGACACATACACTCTATGTAGGTTGATTATAGACAATCATGAAATACAAAAGATTAACAATATGTGAACTTTTACCTTGCTGATTTGTAACACTACATGATGGGGAGTTATGCTTGAAAGATCGTTGATCAGAGGTCCAGAGTATTTGTTGTATTATTTGTGTAAAGGTGTCATCTAACAGTGTTTTATCATTTGTTGTGGAACAAGTGCTCGCTTCGGCAGCACATATTCTAAAATACGTTACTGTGCAATAAAAGGGAAACAAAACCTTAAGCTGTTTAGCAGATGAACAAGGCTGTAGTTTCCTTGCAGAATTAACTGAACAAAACACGCTGCGCTTTTGGCATACTTGGTGAAACTACCTTCCCTGCTTGCTTAGAATTTTTGCATTTTATACTTCTCTCTAATGTCTCGGAGAGCCTCAGAAAAGATGCTAGGACTTTTAAGAGTTGCTGAACTCTCTTTCGTATCCCCTGGGTAGTACTTAGAAAATGCTGATTCAAGAAATAGAGCTCATGCTTGACTCTAAAATTTAGTATTAGGGAGGATTTATTGGACTAAACATTCACTTGAATATAATTTAGGGGGAGTGATTTATGGCATTTCTAAAATGCAAAATGAAGAATGTCTGGTTCACTGTCTGTTTCACTTGAAATAATGTATTACATTGTCTAAGTGGAAGAAGAAATGAAAACCTATAATTTAATCTTTTTATTTTTTCCACTTATTTTCAATCTGAAGAACTGGAAGACTCAACCCTGCCCTCGCTAAGCAGAACCTCCACGCTGGATTTTTCCATGAGTGGAGGTAGAAGAGACAGACTCATTTTCCGTAAAATAGTACAGTATTCAGAATTAGAGAAGAAAGAAAAGGTTTACGGCCCTCCACCACCTGGCTCTCAGATAACACACACAGAAGTGTAACCTGTCATCCTAGTGTAGGGTATTTTCCAATTTTAGATCAGGTCAGACATAGCAGCAGTAGATCTGAAATGACCTCACTTCTGTAAGAATCATCTTTTTATCGTTCAGGGACTTTTTCAGTAAGAGGAGTAACATTTCATATGAACAAGTAGAAAAGACCAGAACTTTGCCTTCATTCTTGGCCTGGCCTGGCTCGTTTCTCCCACTTAGGTAGACTAGAAGCTGCGTCTGAGCCGGTGAGGAGCACGGTCTTACGTACACCGCCTTGCTTGCTTTCCGCTCGCATATGTAATGAGTGGCGGAGTTTTACTCCGGATGAAGCCTTTGCCGGCTGCGGGGCTGTCATCTGTGGTGGCAGAGAGTCCCGCAGGAACACGTTGGACTGAGGAGTTAAGACTACAGAAAAGGCTTCCAGAGCAAGATTTGGATCACAAGTCAAATTCACAGTAAAAATAGCTAGTTTTGAAGGACAAGGTATTTTTCCTAACGAAAAAGAAAAACAACAGAAAGCCTGGTGTGCTTTTTTTTCTTTTCATTTATTTCAGTGTAATTTTGTAAATGTTTCCATGTGTAAAGCCAGGGAGCAGAAAGTCATAGTCTGATCTAATGCATCTGTTCACTTAGAAAGAAGGAAGAGTAGTAGGACAGGGGTTTGGGGGGCTTCTCTCGGGAGCAGCAGCATCTTGTGGTTTCCACATGCGGAAGAATCCGAGCTGCTCCAGGGCCTTGTTGCCTAGTGACCAGCACAGGAAGATGCCTGGGCTGACCTTTAAAACTTAAACAGTTGGGGGCTGGGGATTTAGCTCAGTGGCAAAGCACCTGCCTGGCAAGCGCAAGGTCATGAGTTCGGTTCCCGGTACCAGAGAAAAAACAAAAAAAAAAAAAAAAAACTTAAACAGCACAGCCTGGCCCACATTCCTCCTGCGCCCACTCACGCTTCTTCGGTATAGATAGGGTGATTCTTTCTTGAGTTTATTTGCACACTCCGTGGATTTTTTTTTGAGCATTGACTATAAGAATGTAAAGTGGAGTCTCACTAACTGGTGTTTTTCAGACCTTTCCAATAGCACCAAGTTCTGCCGATGAAGAGAAGATAAAAATTTCTGATTTTCAAACATTTAGTACATTTAACTTTTTCAAACCACACGGTCTCGCTGTCTAACAAGTTAAAGTTTTTTTAGACAGTAATGTTTTATTATGAAATAACATTTAGCTGAGTGTGGTGGTACATTCTGGAGGCTGAGGCAAGAGGATCATACGTTCAAGCCCAGTGAAAGCAGATGAACAAGACTGTCTCAAAAAAGAAAAAATTCAAAAGGGCTGGGGGACTGGAGGTGGTGGCGTACATCTGCACTTAGGAGGCTGAGGCAGGAGGATCGCTGCAAGTCTAAGGCCAGCCTGGGTTCTGTAGTGAGTTTAAGGACAGCCTAATCTATATAGCAAAACCCTGCCTCAAAAAAATAAAAGTTTTTTGAGTTTTTTGAGTTTTTGAGTTTTTTGGGGAGGTTGGGGGTGTAGTTTAGTGTGAAGGCCCTGGGGTCAATGGCCAGTATAGGGCAGGGGAGAGGACCGAAGGGAGGAGAAATAACAGGCAGATGGGGCCGGGGAGATAGCTCAGTGGCACAGCATGTGCCTGGCAAGTGCAAGGTCCTGGGTTCGATTCCCGGTACCAAGAAAATAAAATAAATTTTAAAAATAACAGGCAGATGTTAAACCAGGCCCTTAATTTTACAGGTTGTGTTGTTTGCTGTGTTTGTGCTGGAGATGGAACCCAGGCCCTCACTCTGTTCTTTTTAAATGAATTTTTTTTTTTTTTTAATAAATGGCTTTTCTGAAACTCAGAACCCATCTTAAACACATTTTTTTTAGCCATAGTAAGACTTCCCTGCAAATTTAGCTTTACCTTGTTAATTTGAGAATGCTTGCCTTTCGTTGTATTTGTGTAACTGCATTAGGGCAAAAAAGTAGAAGATAAAATTTTAGATGCATACAAGGTGGTATAAAGAGTCTGTGCGCATGTATAAAATCTAATCCCTTGCTGAACAGATCCTGATCATTAGTCACAGAACTCAGCCGCTTAGTCTTCCCGGCATCAGTGCTTCTCGATCACGTGTCACTTACTTTAGGAATTTTCCCTTTAACCCCTAAAACATTCAGCTCCGTTTTATAAATGAAGAGACGGGGGCAAAGCGGGATTCAGAGAAGTCACATCATTCTGAAACCCAGAGTACTTCCAGCTTCACAGTCGGCGGACGAGCGTGTCAGGTGTGTCGAGCGCCCTCTGTGTGCCAGGCGCGTGCCAGGCATCATGGGCTCTCCATAAAGCCCAGACAGTGGTCCTTGTGGTGAGAGGGGACTGCATCGCCTTGCTGCGCGCCGAGGGCCTTGAGTTGCTCTTGGTCACGGGCTGCGGGAGGGAGGGAAGCAGTTTGGCTTTAGCAGCCGCACCCTTGGCTTCCACCCCCTCACCGAGCTGGTCTGTGGCTTCACTTTGTCAGGTAACTGTTTCTTTGGATTTTCGGAGATGGCGCAGGTTGCCAGTGTGGTGCTGACTACATCGTCTTTGAGAGTCCTCTCGCTTCTCCCCCCATGTCATCCAAGCCCCATAGCCGTGGGTTGGGTTGGGTTTGGTTTGGTTTGGTGTGTGGTGTGGTGTGGTATGTGGTGAGGTGTCAGGTGAGGTGTGAGGTGAGGTAAGGTGTGTGGTTTGGTGAGGTGAGGTGAGAGTGTGTGGGGAGCTGTGATATGGTGCGGTGTGGTTTGGAATGGGGAGGTGTGTGGGGAGGTATGAGGTGAGCTGTGGTGTGTGGTGTGGTGTGGTATGTGGTGAGGTGTCAGGTGAGGTGTGAGGTGAGGTAAGGTGTGTGGTTTGGTGAGGTGAGGTGAGAGTGTGTGGGGAGCTGTGGTATGGTGCGGTGTGGTTTGGAATGGGGAGGTGTGTGGGGAGGTATGAGGTGAGCTGTGGTGTGTGGTGTGGTGTGGTATGTGGTGAGGTGGTGAGGTGTGAGGTGAGCTGTGGTGTGGTGTGGTAAGCTGTGAGATGAAGTGTGGTGAGCTGTGGTGTGGTTGATTTAGTTTGGTTTGGTATGGTGAGGTGTAGGGAGGTGTGATGAGGTGCGGTGAGGTGAGGTGTGTGGTGTGAGGTGAAGTATGGTGAGGTGTGGGGAGGTGTGATGAGGTAAGGTGTGTGGCGTGTGATGGGGTGTGGTGTGGTGTGGTTTGGTGTGCTTTGGGGTGCTGGACTGAACCCAGGGCCCTGCACGTGCTGGGCAACATTCCACCCCTGCGCTGCACTCCTCCCTACCTCCAATTTGAAATTCTCTTCACCACTCCAACCTCCACAAAATTGCCAGGAAATACACCTGCGTGTATCTCCGGCCTGTTCTCCCTGTCCTGGGCTCGCTGAGCTCAGTCTGGGCCTCGGTTTCCTGCAGTGCAGTCTGCTGGGGCTGGGGGTGGGGCTGGGCGGCGGAGCACGCTCGGTCGCAGTGCCAGAGCCCTGGGTTCCCTCCTTTGCAGTGGGTCCATTGGAGGCTTCGGATCACAAACCTCCCTGCTCCGCTTCCAAAGTCCCATAATTGTGTTTCGAACAGAAGTTGCTCAAATGCCCGTCACCTTCTTGGGAAGAGGCGTTTACCTCCTCTGTCCTTGGTCATGAGCCTTGGTCCACGGATGACAGTGAGGTTAGCAGCGCTGAACACTGCATGGCAAGCACGGCTGTGTGCGCGATCTCGCTTGCACTGCGCCGTCACCCTCGGACGCCCGTGCAGGAGTGGCCACCGCCTCCGTTTCAGCGAACGGTGTGGAGACGCAGGGACAATGGAGCCGGTGAGGAGCTGGGTGACTCCAGGATGGATGTCCTTACCCCACCGTGCACCACTGTCTTCCAAGCAGATATCTGCTCCATGAATGATCATAATTGATGCAGGAAATTTTTAATAAACGTAAAAGTTTGGTTTTTCCTTGGGGGTGGGGATCCTACCCAGAGCCTTGTTATGCTAGGTGGCGCTCTACCACCGAGCTATGTCCCAAGCCAGTGTAAAAGTTTTGACACTGTCTTTACTCTGTGGTTTAACTTTGATCCTGTTCTTTTTCCTTTTAATCTAGCACTCGATTTGCTAGGTTTTAAAACTGAGGGGAAAAAAATCAAGGTTACACCGCCTGTGCTTAGCGCGCTTTTGTTTTTCTGCAGTGTGCGGTGCCTCAGAACAGCCTTGACTTTCATAATCAAATACCCTACGCCAAGCACTTGGTAGACCTGCTGCATTATGCCCGGCCTTGCTGTTTCAAATTACCTGTGTTGCACAGGCCATTTTAATGGAAGCAAAATTAGCTTAAAGATAGGAAGTGCCTTTGATTAGCTCAGCACAACCATGGCCAATTCAATTACAGTGTTAAAACATATTTCAGAGAAAAGAATGTTTAGGATCATAAATTAATTGAGCGCAGTTGTTCCTAAGCACTTACTGTGTACGTGGGAATGTGTAGTGTATGTGGTGCTTTGAAGATAAATGTTATTTACAAAATGTGCTTCAGAATGCCGTGTTGAACATCAAAGATCTTCATCCTGAACTTTGTGGTTGACAAGGTTTAATTTCATTGAAGTAAGGGGTAGGTGAGTCTTACCTGCAGAGAGATAAAAGTTGCAAGTATCTAGATCACCTGCTTTGTCTTTGTATGTGTGTTTCCGTCTGTAGTGCGTGATGTTTCCCCGGACTGTCGCCTTCTAGCACATGCGTAGGGCTCCTGCTGGGAACAGGGCATCCTTTTAAAGCCGTTTCAAACACTGCCCCTGCGTGGAGGAAGAGACTGTGGCTTCACAAGCCCGCTTCTCTCCTTTCTTGGTTGTTTGAAGACTTACAGGAAGAAGTTAATGTCAGCCTCCCGTCACAGACAGCAAGATGGCGGTGAAAGACGGTTTGTTGAAATGTTTAGCAGGTGGCCTCCGTGAAGAAGCCCAGAAGGACCTTGTTCTCTGACTTGTCCAGAGTTACATTGAGAAAGTGAGCGTTGTCGTTAACCTGTAATTGCTTATTCCAAGTGTAAGAGGGATTTAAAAAAAAAAAACTTCTTGGAATTACCTTTCAGCTAACATGAACCATGAACTGCTTTGGGACACAGGTCATCTTTATAATCAGAAGTGATTAAAAATAAAAATGATTAAGGGTGAAATGGAGTAGAGCAAATTCGGTAGGTGGGAGAGTCGTATTCTGAATCAGGGCTGCCTGACACGGTCTGTTAATATTCTTCTCATCAATATCCCACCACAGACCCAGGTCTTCCTTCCCACACTGTAGGTTGTGTTGGAAACACACAGACAGGGCTTCAGTCATGGACGTGTTAGGCGATTCACTGATCTTCAGTGGAGATCCCGTGGCACGCCTTCAGCTCCGCCCTGGATCGGGGACCCAGGTAAATAGGGTGGCCTTACCATTTATCGTCCAAACCTGGCCACTTAAGAGGGTGCTTTGTACCTGGGTCCCACACAAGCATGGGACCTCGCGTTACCCCACGTAAAGCAGTGGTGTCAGAGAGGGCGGGAGCCCTATCAGGATCGGGGTGTGGGGTGCTATGGGGTGAAATACACCCTGGGCTGCTGTTACTGATGAGAAGGAAGATGGAGAAATTCTTGTTTAGACGGTGTTTCTTGACTGTATTTCTCGACTGTGTTTGGAAGCCCATGCCTATGTGCTCAGCAAATACAGGTCTTCTTTCCATGTTAATTGCTAAGTAAAGGAACCTAACTCACTCAGAGGCGTACGTCAGAGAGCGGCTTTGTTTTCAAGCTCCCCGGCTGCACCCACCCTTTCACCCCACCACCACCCATCGCCGGTCTGTAGTTGCTCATCAGGCAGACGCACCGAAAGAACAGGTCATTTACTAACCATTGATTCATATTCCCCAAGAACAGAGGATGCAGCGGATCACATAGGTTGAGTCACAAAGGCCTGAATTATTTCCTCTATGTGGCAGAAGTCTGACTCTAGCACTGAAGTTCAGTAAATGCTAACAGGTTAGTTCCCTCAATAATGCAATCACAGATTTCATCGTGTTGAAGACGTCTTTAATATTAAAGATGGCAGTGGTTACCACTTGAGGGTTACGTCTCTCGGGAGGGAAGTAGTATAATGCTTCTTTGCAAAATCTCAGGTTTGACTTTTCATCCATGAAGCAGAGAATTATCAGTTCTCCAGCCATGGGGCATTTCATCTCTGCTTCCTCCAGTGAGGTGGAAAACTTACCTGGTACCTGCATTGTAACCTTACTGTACACTTTATAGTTTTAAAGTTAATAGGTGCAACTTATGAAGGCTGTCAGGAAATTTTTGTGAGTGCTCTGGGGAGAAGAAGGTGTGTGACTGACTCCCGCATCAGCCCGTAGATCCTGCTGTATATTTTCAAGGTTGTGTCATTGGACGTTAATATTAACACAGTTTCAAATAGAAATAGGATTAAAATTCATCTTGTGTCTTCTATTCACGTGAATTCAGTAGTGTTTCAGTTTTAAAACTGGAAGACAGATGCAAGAAACAAATATAGGAAAATTAAGGGCCACTGAGCTATTTTTAACAGTTTCAAATTAAGTTAGCAGCTGTTGTTAGTGTCAGAACTTAAATAGCTTTGCTTTGTCAAAAAATAAATCCACAGCATATGGATTTCAGCAAGTTGTACATTTATTGTTTGTACTTATTAGGGAAAGGCACTTCAGTTAAAAAAAAAAAAACCCTAAGAAATTCTCCAGGGTATGGGACAAAAAAATCTTCCTTGTTGGCAGCCGACGATTTGTAGAATTTATCAAGATATCCGTCCTCAAAAACATCGGATGTGTTGACCTCAGCCAGCTCTTTCAGGGAAACCAGCCTTCTTGCTAATGGAACGAAGGCATTGCATGAGACTGGGTTTTAAATTTTGTTGTTTTTGGAATCATAAACGCAGGTCTACAAGAGATATTCTAAGACTCTTTAATTCTTCTTTTGAACTCCAGAACTTTATGGCTATCTGGCAGAAATAAACGCCTGTGTTAGGTAGGAAAAAAAGTCTTTCAGACTACTAAGGGAAATATTCCTCCAGTTTAAGGGCCCCGCTGAGCGTGTACTTAATGACGCATTTGCCTTTTATCGGCTGAGATGGCTGTCCATCCCTTCAGACTCGGGTCTGAGGGCAGCACAGTGGACGTGAGCCGGGAGAACGCTCAGGGCAGGGCTGTGAGGAGGGCCTTCGACCCTCCCGGGAATGGAGCCGGGGCCGCGGTTAAACACAGCAGACTGACTGCACACGGTAACTCTGTCCCTTTGCACATTTTCATTAAAAGGACAGTAAACTGTTTTGTAAAAGGAGAGAACCTGCAAAGATGGAAAGAATGAGAAACAAGAAAACAACCGTGACCTTTCGAGGGGGCAGCACAGCAGTTGGTGGTGAACTTTGAAGACCCCAGGAGGCAGGCCCGGCTCTGGAAACGGGGAGAGTTGAAAAGAAGAAGCCCACCTTCTGCTGTAGAACTCCCCGAGGCTCAAGGAGGCCCGCCCTTGGTGAGGCTAAAACGGGGGTTCTCCCGACAACAGACCAGGCTCAGCGGTGGGGGCCCCGAACCCCAACCAGGAGATGCAGATAACCTGCTTCAGCTTGGCCCCCACGCAGCTAGCCGGCTGTCAGCCTTTGGCAGGACAGGGGAAGGGGGCGTGCTAGGACATCCGGGTATCCCAGGCAGGGAGAGGGGTGACTAAAGATGCTGACTTCCGGGACTTCCCCAGGAAGTAGCCCAACCTAAGTCATCCTGGTTTAGAGGGAAGACAGACTCAGGAAGCCGGTGTTCCCTGCCCCACCCTCCCGAACACAGCTTCCGCTGGCTTCTCAGTATCTCCCGCTTGAATAGGAGCAGATAGCAAAAGATCACCAGAGATTGGAAGAAATACTTAATATGAAGTGACAGAGAGAAAGAGTAAAAACAGGAACATCTAGGAAGAACATATGTACAAATATATAGGTATCTATTTAAAATAGTCAATGTATGTTAATATAATTAAATAATGTAGGTGTATGTATAATTAACATTATCTGAGAAAAAAGAGAGTACATTCAGTCAATAAGAATAGAATTCTACAGAAAACGAAACTTCATGGACAAAAGAGCATTGAAAACATGAATTCTGCAGTTGTATTGCTAAATGTTTAATTTAGGAATTTTGCATTTAGATTAATAGATGAATTTCACCAATGAATTGCTTTTTCATATATTTCATGAATTTCACCAATGAATTGCTTTTTCATATATTGAAAAAATATAGGAGAGAAGGAATTGAAAGCATTCACTGGAAGTTTGGCTTTATTTTTTGCACCACTCGGGGTGGAACCCAGGGATACTCTACCGTGGAGCTACATACATCCCATCCCGTTTTTTATCTTTTATTTTGAGACAGGGTCTTGCTCAGTAGACCAGGCTGACTTTGAACTTGTGATCCTCCTGACTCAGTCTCCTGCTAGCTGGGATTATAGGCATTGACCACCACACACAGCTCACCGGAAGGTACAAGATGGGAAATCTCTTAGAAAGTAAAGTAAAAAGAAATGTACGATAGGAGCAAAAGGATGAGAGAACCGGAAGTCCAGTCCTGAGGCCTGGCATCTAAATAGCAGGAGAAAATGCAGGGAGAATCGTGTCAAAGCAGTATTTCCCGGACGTGCATTTCTGGATTGGAAGGCCCGCTGAGGACCTTATGCAGTGTTTGAAAATACCAATACCAGTGTCCATCATGAGATCATTTTAAAATACTGGGAAGGGGTTAGCACCTGCAAAGCATCAGAGAAGAGCGAAAGCGATTTCCTGTGAAGAATGGAGTCAGAACAGCAGCACTGAGCTCTGGGAGACAGCAGGGCGGCGCCTGCGGAACCGAGGGCAGACACTGGCTGGCTCAGAAGTCGGGGTCCACCCAGACCGCAGGGGCCGAGCGGAACGGAGGCATTTCACACGCCCTGGAAGGTGGTACCCTTACTGGTGCCTCCCAGGAAGAGCATGTGGGATGGAGGGAGAAGGAAGGGGAAGGGGAATCCGAAACCCTAGCATCAGTGTGCTCTCTGGAGACTTGGGGACCGGAGCTGCCTGCCTTCAGGAAGCAGGAGGAGAAAAAGCGGGAACTGCTGCTTTTCAGATGAGCCTTTTACATTCTCTGTTAATTTTGATAAAATTGCATTTTAAAGGCAATAAAAAGTGAGAGGCCAGAAGGGAGAAGCAAACTTTGTTCTTTAGAGAGGAGGGGTTAAGATGGATATTGGGGATTGAACTCAGTCTTCCCACTGAACTACATTCCCCACCCTTTTTATTTTCTCTTTAGAGGCAGGGTGTAAGTTGCCCCAATGGGATTTGAACTTGGGATCCTCCTGCCTCAGCCTCCCAAGCAGAGTCAGTAGATGTGCCAGTTTCACAAACCCTCTGACAGCGTATGATATACATAGATTGTCTAGATTTAATTTTAGCTCCACAGACTTCGCTTTTCCCCGGAGGGGTTTCTGTTGGTCTGCGTGCCTTTGTGAAGTCATTCTCCGGTAACAGTTCAGCTATGTTTGTATAACTATTCTCATGGGAATGTTGACAAGCGAGTCACACAAAAAAAAATCTTCTGAGGAGGAACTGTGAGGTAAGAGAACAAACTGGTGGATTTCATCGTTCGCTAGCATACAAGCACACAGAGGAAAATGTGCAAGGAAGAAAACAAAAGATTTTAAACTCCTGGAATAGAAACTGTAGCTCCAGTTGGTGCATCCTGAAACTAATTGTCTTTATTAGACACCAATGATGTTTCGTGATCTGGGGAGAAATCTGTGCCTCCTGTTGCGCTGTTTTATTGCAGTGACGATGCCTCAAAGGATTTTGAAAAGCACCAAATGAATTTGGGGAGTGTTAGCATCTTAGGGCTACCGTATATGCTGAAGTGAATCACTCCCTCTTGTATACGGAGATTGCATCCATGTTTTATTGTATCATAACTTTCTAAAGGAGACATGCAAAGCTGTAGGGGCGGGGGAAAGAATGAGAGGGATATAAATATGAAGAAATATTGAAGATACCTAAGTAGATGGAGTAAGTGGTAAATTATACATGGGTAAAACACATTTGTCTTTATACCCCAGTGTGCAAAATAGTCATTCATTTAACAAACACTAATTGAGCACCTTCTGGGCCTGAGGTACCAGAGCTGCATCTGTGAGCGCGATAGAAATCCTCGCATTCCTGGATCTCGTCTTCTAGTAAGGCAGGTGTGAGCTCAGGCCCAACAAAAGGGTTACAAAACAGACTTTGTCAGAGGAGGTGCTGTGGAGCTTAGTAACTCAGGAAAGGGAGATAAAGAAGGTAGGGCGGAGAGAGAAGAGGGTGCACTTCTGCGTAGGGTGGACGCATAATCAGCGTACTAAAATGCTTTTTTTTTTTTTTTTTTGGTGGTGCCAGGCATCCAACCCTGGGCACTGCGCATGCTAGGCAAGTACTCTACTACCGAGCCGCACCCCCACCCCCCAGAATTCTCTCTTGACAAAAGAATCCGCGCATCTCTCTGGGCACCTTTTCTAAACCCGGTACTTGGTTTGCTGATCAACCACCCTGTCTGGCACTGAAGCACATGATTGGGATTGAAGCAGAGGAGGAACTGCCGAGACTGGGGAAGGTTCATGGGACAGCACAACCCTGAGGGGGGGGCTGGTGGGGGAGGGGGGAACCGGCACAGGCTCTGGCCGGGTGGAGCTCGTAGTCTTAGGTTGTCAGCGGGGCCGTGCTCTTCGGCAAGTACGAAGGCGTCCCCATAACTGGAAGTTGTTTGCTTATTTTAGAAACTACACATCTCCCCCCAGCAGTGCTAGGAACCTGGGGGTAAGCCTTTCCCTCATCTGCACAGACGCTGTGGCCTCTGTATCCCTTCTACGGAACTTGCAGGGGAAAAGTACACTTTGGTTGGATTTGGGGGGAACTTAAGGCCAAAGATCAGAGCCCCAACCCCAGAGCCGGAGCCTCCAAGGGGATCAGGTGCACTGCGCCCTGCCGGCCTCCTACCTGCAGACCTTCACTGCATCCTGCAAGCCAGCAGGTCTTTCTCTCTTACTGCCGCATCTCCAGAGCTTGTGTGTACACATGGCCCCCATTACAGATGCAGCTAAAGATGCAGCCCCTGAAGGCAGGTGCCCTTCCTCCAGCAGCCGTGTCGCCCTGGACAAGAGCAGGGCCCATCTTCTACTCCCACAGAGTTGAGCTGAGAGGAGGTGTTTGAACCAAACTTTTTTTTTTCCAGTACCTAGAATCGAACTCAGGACCTTGCACTTGCCAGGCAGGCGCTTGTGCTGCTGAGCTAAATCCCTGGCCTGAGAGGAGGTGGTGAAGGGAAGCTTCCTGACTTTATGGGGACAGAGTCCTGGTGCACTTCCAAGGACAGGGCAGGGCAGACCCGTCGCCCTTGACTCCCGGCCTTTGTCCTTTGTCGTGGGAAGAGCTGAACCTCGGGCATCCTGGCACTGTGGCAGCTTCCTCCGAAGTTTGGTTATTGTTCCATTGTCTTAGCAGCTGGAGAGTCCTCGGGTTTACAGTGGCAGGGCTCTGGCCAGCTGATAAGACCCGGGACGCTGGTGTGAAACTGATGCTTTGAGCCGGGAGGAGGCTTTGCAGGCTTGGTGCCCTGATCAGAGCTCCTAACAGGGCCGGCCAGTGTCCTTGGGGGCTGCACCCCTGCGGTAACAGGCGCAGGTGGGATCCTTGATGATAAAGGTGCGAGCCTTCCAGCTGTCCATCTCAGCAGACATCCGGGGGGAAATGGCATTCGTATTACTCAGTTCTGCCAGGAATAAAAAGTAATGAAGTCCAATGAAAGATCTTTCTCAAGAAAATTATATTTTCTGCCTTTAAAATGATCTTTGTTGAGCTAGACTTGGTGCCACACCCCTGTAAAGCCCGGTGCTTAGGAGGCTGAGGCAGGAAGATTGAGAGAGGTCAGCTTAGGCTATATAGACCTTGTTTCAGACAAACAAGCAAAAAGACCTTGATTAGCCTTCAGATCAAATGGCATAAGTAACTTCTTCATGAAGGCTATTGGTAGAACAGGAAAATAAGTGGTAGACTTTTTAACACTGATACCTCAAAGCCCTGAGTGCTTCACATCTGGGATATTCTCAGAAACCTGTAGATTCATCAGTCATTCAACAAACCTTTGTCCAGTCCCTGCTAGGTGACTGCTGCTAAGCTAGTCCTGTGATGCAGTACTGAGCACAGCACCCTGGGTCCTCCGTGTCTTCCACCCTGACAGAGGTCACAGATCCTCGTGAGGAGGGTGAGCAGAACATGGTAGGAAGGTGGTGGAGAATGTAGAACGTTCTTTTTGGTACGGAAAGTCCTCTGGGGTGTTATTCCGAGGCTGCTCTCAGTGAAGAGGTCTGTTCGTTTATCAGCAGCTCTTTGAGCGTGTCCGTGTCTCACGGCCCGGTGAGTTTTCCAGCCGAAATGCATCTCTGGAGAGTTTCCAGAGGTAGAACTTTCCACGCCAGACAGAACAGCCACCGAGGAGTGGGAGTCTGCGGTAAAGCCTTGGGCCTTCCCTCCTGGGGCCGACCACATGGGACCTGGGGCGGCAGCGAGGCCTGGGGCTGTCCACACATCTCAGCCCAGCGGGCAGCGCTGGGCCACGGCCCCGCAGCCTCGGCGCTCCAGGGAGCCAGTGCAGTTGTTCCTGGTGTAGACAGCTGACGTCTGTTGCTGGGTTTTCCAGGTGGAAGAGTCCAGTCTGCAGGGTTTCACACCCTGAAGACCTCAGACATGATTTCCGTCCTGCGGGTGAGCTCTAGAGGGAAAGAAAAGATCTTCCAGCCAGAAACAGAAAGGGGGACCCGACGCGGCCGCATCTAAACAGCGGGACTTCCTTCCCACGCTTCTGGGCCCGCCCCGCCCGGCTGGGTTTGAAGCTAGGTTTGAGACATTTCCTGCAAGTTTCCCTGAAAACAAGTTTCTCTCCGTTTTTGTTCTGAACTTCTGAAAAGCAAAGCCTCTTATGAAACACCCCTTTATCCATGAGTTCCGCTGATGAATTTCTAATTTGGTAGATGTTCTGTGCCTAGGTATAAAACTGTCGAGCCCAGACTAATAAAGCTTATCCTGAGAACCGCAGGAGGGATTTACAGATTTATTACCACTTGCCTTTCTTTTTGACCCAAACAGTAGCTCATTTGTGGGAATTACGTTACACATAATGTTCAGGCATACATGCATTCTTAAGCCAGAAAAGTTTCAGGTAATGGTACAGGATATTCTGCTAGGCAAGTATGTTGTGTTAAGATTATTGCAATATAATAAAGTTCCTGGTGCCCTAAAGCAGCAGTACGAGACGAAGGATCCTTTATAAAATACTTCGTGTAGGGCCAACGTTCCGCCCTCCCCGCTTTCCTGTTCAGAGCGGCATTGGCCCTACTTTTCATTTTCCACTGCAGCTATTATCCAAGGGGGATTATCTCTTCATGAGTTTCTGGAAGTATAAAAGGGGCATCTCTATTACCATTAAAATGCACTTTCACTGTCATGTCTTTATACGGCTAACTTTCTGTCGAACTCCAAAGCCACGAACTGACGGATTAATTCCAGTGAGATTGACATCATAGCATTTCATACCCTGATAACGATCACAGGAACGGGAGTTGTAATCTTATCCTGCTGTGTGTCTTCCCATACATGCTTACCTTATCCTCTGGCTAATTAGGAAAAATTAATACTGTCAATACTGAGATAAAAGCCAGAAATAAGCTTATGTCTCGCCCGTCACGTGACTGGCCGCCACCACCTCCTATTCTCTGCATTAAATCAGCACAGATGCTTTGGCTCCGGGAATGTCAGTCGGCATCATGTAAGCTGGACGGCCTGTTCGTGCGAGGCTACCTTCACTGATGATGTGGTGGGGATTTGAGGTTAGTTCTCCCAGAATCCTTCCTTACGGTAATAGGATAATAATAGCTTAAGAAAAATGATTACATGCAACAGAACAAATCAGAACACTGAGCAAGAGAAGAGCTGCAGAACTGGCGCGAGAAGAAAAGGAAAAGATTATAACAGAGAAAGGCAAGCGATGTAATTGTGAGCAGGTTGAATCGTTTGTCAGCGGTCATTCCGGGGCGGGAAGCAAGCCGTGGGTCACCTTTCTGGCTAAGACGGTACTTCCCGGTGAGCAAGTGGATGTTGAGTTCAGAAAGGGCCAAGCCTCGCCCCAGCTTTTGTCTGGAAGCGGTGTGTTTATTGTTTCTCTGCTTCATCTGTAACTTCATATACCTAGGATGTTCAGCAAGTGTCCCCTGCCCCCTGAATGCGTGCGATCTGCCTGCTGTGGCCGTGTGTTGGGACACGAGGGACACTCAGAAGTGAGGAGACAGCAGCTGCCGGCGGCCTGTGTGTGCCACACCGCGCGGGCGGGACAGCAGCTGGTTCCCAGCCCCGGGCTGGCGTGCCCTCAGGAGCTTCACAAAGTGGAGCTTCCTCCCCAGAAACGTGTTGAAATTGCAGAGTGTATGCATAATTAAAGTTAAGCATTGTCCCCCATAATGGGCTTAGAAATTAGAGGGGGAAGTGGCTTTATAGTCTAAATTTTTCATTCCATGTTTTGCTTGACCCCCTCCACAAACATCTTTGAGAAGCCGTTGTTCTCAGATTTTGTGAATTCAAACCAGTTCCCCAAAGCACACGGAAGACAGGTTCCAGCTAGTGTATTTAAAGAGCAAGACCTCCTAGCCAAGGTGGGTCCGGTCCTTTCAGCCACAGGTATCATTTCAAAGTTTCTCCTGAAAGAGTTCCGAGGGTCCCTCACCGGTGTGTGTCGGGTAGAATTTGGCATTCACCAACCCCCCCACCCCCCGTAACCCTTTGTTCTTACTCTGCAAATGTTCCGCTCAGGGCCGAGGGTAGCTAAGGTGTGTACTGTTGGTAGACCAGTGGTTCCTAAGCTCAGCTCATCACTCCGAAAACCCGCAGGTGGCTGAATGGTGGAGTTTTTATCCTATTTTGGGCCATAGACTTAGAATTTAAGCTATATTTTCTCTCAAACCTCTTTTTCCCAAGAATCCCCTTTGTACATCGTTAAATAACCACCACTACCACCAGCACCCCTTGATCACAGGTGGCTTCCTGGTGGGAGGACCCCGCGACCCCTCAAACCCCACCGACCAGGCATTGGCCTCGTTGCTAAGCGAGTTCAGTTAGGGCAGAGGGCAGGTTGGGGTAAACCAGCAGTCCCCACAGCTGAGAACCACCCTAGCAGCTGGGAAGATCCCAGTGTGGATCGTCTCTGTGCCTTTAAATTTTCTGTGACCGTAAGACCCGGAAGAAAAATGGGCTTTCATGATTTCTGCTGCATCTTCCGAACCCAGGTGTAGGTGTGCGCCCGTGTGCATGCACGCCCTTCACACGGAAGTGCGCACACCTTCTCGTGGTGCTGTGCATGGCAACTTCAGCTGCGATCTGTATTGCTGCTATGGCTTGTGTCTGGATGTCCCCCAAGGCCTCATGCGGTCATAGGCGGGGTGAGGTGGCCGGATCTAGAGTGTGTGACCCTGGGGCTGATTCATGGTGCAGTGCTAGGCTCAAGGGCGCTAGGATTAAGGCTGTGAGTGCTGCCCGCCCGGAGGTGCCTGGGTAAGATGTACGAGACAGAAAGAGCTGTGGTTGCCCCTAGCTTGTTGCTTTGCTACCTTCTGCCTGCCATGAACTGTTTCTTTCCTGCGATGCCACTCTGCCTTGGAGCCAGCCGATCAGGGACTGGAAGCTCTACAAACTGTGAGTTAAGTAAACCTTTCCTCCTTTAACTTTGGGTGTCAGGTATTTGTCTCAGCAAGGAGAGAAAAGTAACCAAGATAATCTTGATAGTCTATTTTGGGGAGATTCCAGGGATTTCCAGGTATCTCAGTTTCTTTATTACCCGACACACCTAAGAATCCATCCCCTAGCAGCGGGTTGTGGTGGCGCACACCTGTAATCCCAGCACTCGGAGGCTGAGGCAGGAGGATCCTTGCAAGTTCGAGACCAGCCTGGGCTACAAAGTGAGCTCAAGGCCAGCCTGAACTGCACAGCGAGACCCTGTCTCAAAAACACACACACAAAAGAATCCGTCCCCTGCATAAAACGTCTGTGAGGGCGCCCGGACACGCTTGTCCCAGGTGGGGGGAACTAAGCCCAGGATTTTACTAGATGAGTAACAGGTGTGAAATGTTGTCAGAAGGTACTTCCCTTTGACAGCTGAACTGAGCCGTAAAATTTTCTAATAATTTGCACAAGTCTTCGGGAGTCCAGATATAAGCTGCTAATCCAGGGCTCAGAATGCCCTAGTGTTGATTTCACAGTGAAATGCTTCAACTTAATTTTTTATTGTGTCTCTTATCTTTGGCCCCGGTGAAAATATTCAGATTGCCCCATAAGTCAAAATTAATTTAGTCAACTATTATCCGTGGATTTAACATCTTCTGTTGGCTTTTAAGTAGAATCCGCGTTTATCATAAGCATATGTTTCCATTTATATTTTAAAATATTACAAGATGGCCAAGGCTAGGGTGAAGAAACTCTTAAAACATCTTTAATTTCAGTTTAGCTGCTAGGTTTGCACACCCTTCGTTTAAACTGGCGCTTTCCTCTTCAGAAAAAGAAAAGCACAGCAACATGTGGTTTGTTATATTCGTTGCTCTTCTTGGCCTGTTTTGCATTAGGGGGTTATGGAAATCTAAAAGCTCCATAAGGAAAAACCTTACAGGGAAGGAAAGAAATAGAGAAAAGACATGTGAGACGGTTCTTTTTCCCCATCTGCCTTAAAAATACATTCTAGCATAAAGCATGGGCTCTTTGTTGCTGGAAGTAAAAGAAGCAGAGAAGCAAATAACTTTTTAAAAATCTTGCCTAATAAGAACACCAGTTAAAGCCGGGCATGGCAGCATACAGCTGTAATCCCAGCACTCGGGAGGCTGAGGCAGGAGGATCGTTGCAAGTTCGAGACCAGCCTGGGCTACAAAATGAGCTCAAGGCCCGCCTGAACTGTATAGCGAGACCCTGTCTCAAAAAGACAAAGAAAAAAAAAAAAAGAACACCAGTTAAACAGGGCCTGTAGTCCCCTTAAGAACTATCTAAGACATAAAACCATCTAAAAAATTCAGAAAACTATAAATACCCATTCAGTCCCAGGCCATTCGGTACATTAGCCTTTGGTTCCTGCACTGCTGCAGACAAGAGCTGGCCCGGCAGGCGGGGCTGCTACCCAGGGAGGGCCATAGCTGCCCCCCCTCAGCAGGCTTCTGGGGCCCCAGCCCATATTCTCCTGTTGCTCCTAGCAGTGTCGATGGTGATAGAAAATGTTTAGCTCGAGGTGCACAGAAAGTTCGGGGTCCTGATAAGAGACTAGTGTTCCCTTAAGTTCTTTTTTCTCTCATAGTTCCATTGTAAATTAAATTCATTGCAACCTAGCACCAGCATGGTAATGCCTAGATGTCCCCATGATAGGCTTTCAAGGCCCGAAATACTTACGTAGAGGATCGTCATGTCTGTGCTGCATAAGAAACAGGCCTTTTCCTGTAGATTCGAGTTTGCGTGACGGTATTAAAAAGTGCGGCACTTCACAGAAAGCGCTCTTAGGAATGAGTCACACAGTAGGGCAAGGCATGTTAAAGGTTTTGTAAAGGCAAAAAGGTGCTTCTTCTACAAGCTGCTTGGGCAGGATTCTGGCCTCCTCTCTTAGTGAAGGCTCTGTTTGTAAAGGTTGTTAAACCCCATTGTTCGATTCTTTAAATAACTTTGACCTCTCAGAGTGTAAAGATGCAAGAGCCCACAAGAGTACTGCCTAAGTGATACTTCCAGCAGCTGGGTTCAGTGGTACACAGCTGCAAGTCCAGCTAGTCAGAGGTGGAGAGGCAGGAGGACTGCAAGTTCGAGGCCAGCCCGGACGACTTCGCCAGACCCTGTCTCAAAAATAAAGCAGAGCCGGACTTGGTGGCTCATGCCTGTAATCCCAGCACGGGAGGCTGAGGCAGGAGGATTGTTGTGAGTTCGAGACCAGCCTGGGCTACAAAATGAGCTCCAGGCCAGCCTGAACTGCACAGCAAGACCTTGCCTCAAAAAGACCCAAAAAAAAAAAAAAAAAAAAAAAAAAAAAGAGTAGGGCTGAGGCTCAGCAAAAATAACAGTAATGAAACACTGAGTCCTCACCAAATTGCTTCCACCTCCCAGATAACACTTTTCTAAAAGGCAGAGGCTGACGGTGAAGCACCGCGGTGGAGCGCTGCCTGTCTTGTGCGCGGGCCTGGATTCCACCTCAGCACCAAGGGGAAGAAGGGAAAGTAAGCATTTTAGAGATTTCCTGGAGAGAAGCAAAAGGCTTCAGAAATGGTTGAAAATGGAAGCATGATCTGCGCTATCATGAAGCGATAATGCAACGAGCAGGATCATACTGAAGTTAGAGTTGGTGTTAAGTAAAAATGTTCCTGTCCGAAAGGAAGGGGTGGTCTCTGCAAACCCACGTGCTGCCGTCCCGCAGTCTCGCGGTATTTGACCTCATCTGCGGCCATTGTTGTTGGAAGACATCTTGGTCGAATTGGCCAGAAGTGCTGCTAGGCAGGTTACTAATGCTAACGCCTTTTTTGTTGTTGTTGTTGCAACTGAACTGAAAGATGATAGTGTTTTAAAAAGCAGAAAGAGTGTTACGGCCCTGTGAGTTGGGCCGTAATGTTTTGTCAGACAAACTCGCTCATGGCCACCTTACCTGAGTGCCCTCTGCCTTGCGGAGGTCGGGTGAGGTCTGGTCAGTGCAGCGGGTTGCACGCAGACCCTAACCTGAGCGAGCCACGGGGTCGGCCCCGGGGCACGTGGAAGGGCTGGATGGGCTGCTGGATGGGTGCGTTAGCGTCTGAGACGGGGTGAGACCTTCCTTGAGTGCGAGGTTAGCACGTAGTGACACGGGGCAGAGCAGTAGGCAACAGAACGACTATTGTGTGCAGATCTCCAGGACAGGCCCATTTTGTTGTATTTGGACAATAAAGTGATTTTTGTGTCTGTAGAGATGGAAATGGTACCATGAACTGCTTCAGAAAGCTCAGGATCTCATTTGTCTGAATTTCTCCAGGGCAAGGGAGGTGCAGGGGGGTGGGGGGCCCTCACATTTTTGCCTCTGGCCGCACAAATCGGTGATGCCACAAACCCGCAAAGTTGATCTAACATCACTGAGTCACCTAAGCAAGATGGACAGCCATTTCTGGCTAAAGATTATGGTATTAAAATTTTTAGATTATTCTCCTACATTCCAGTGATTTTGTGATGAGAAAGCTAAGGGAAACAAAACATTTTATCTTAGGTGTTTATGCAAAGCTCATCTTTAAAAACTAATAAACAGTAGCTCAAGAGTATATGAGGGGCTGGAGATTTAGCTCAGCGGCACAGCGCCTGCCTGGCAAGCACAAGGTCAGGAGTTCCATTCCTGGTACCACAGAAAAACCAAAAAAAAAAAAAAAAAAGTATATGAGAGTCAGGGGTGGCAGCACATGCCTATAATCCCAGCACTTGGGAGGCTGAGGCAGGAGGATCTGTGAGGTCAAGGCCAGCCTGGGCTACTTAGTGAGACCCGATTTCAAAAAAAGAAAAAAGTGAATATAGGAAAATAAAACACAACAAAGAGTATGTAGGCTGTGAAGTTAGACCCAGATCTGATCCTGGCGTCTCTACTCACTAGCTGACCTCTTCGGACAGTAGATTCCTCATTTGTAAAATGCGGGGCAGAAAGGGCGGGCAGAGGGGATAAGGACACGTGTGTCACACGCGTGTGGGAAGCTGCGAGAATGAAACCCCACAGTCCACATGACCAGTGTGCACTGACAAAAGCCGACGCGGAAGAGCCGGGAGAACAGGGTCGACCTCACGTTGTCAAGGACGTTAGCACGGAGCGCGGCACCCACTACGCAGAGGCCTCGGCCGCCCGCCAGCTCCTGCTCACCGCGTGTCCCGAGGCGAGGGCGCCAGGGGTCTGCGGCTCGCGGGCGTACTCCTCCGGTAACGTCCCCGCCCCTGCTGCTGCCCGGGCTGGTGGGGAGGCTTGGGGCGCTGGGCGCCCGGGC
>NW_004955500.1:1915445-1919726 GCF_000276665.1 Chinchilla lanigera | reverse complement strand
ACAGGGGCCGCCTCGGGGACCTGGCCCGCGTGTCCACCCACAAGGCGGGCAGAGAAGACGTGCGGCCGCACAGCACCGAGCGCGGGTCGGCCAGAGGAAAGCGGGCGCGTCCGGAGACCTGAACTCAAGGGACGTAGGTTAGTCGCCAGAAAGTCAGATACGGCGCAGTAGCTCTGGTGCGGGAGACCCAAATACAGACGGTTTAAAGAGCAAGACAGAGAGCCGAGTTCGAGACAGGGAAGCCGTCTCGGAGGAGGTGGGAAGAGACTAGGGAAGAGGGGAAGTGGGGAAGCAAACGCGGAGGCTGATAGCATCCTGCAGAGAAGGCCAGGCTGACGCGAGCCGGCGGCCGAGCTCCCCAGGCAGGAGCAGCGGCGGGCCGGGCCACGGGGGTGAACCGGCGTCGTCAGGCCGCAGACCAGGAGCGCCAGGTGTGACCGGGAGTCGGCAGGGGCGGGAAATGCAGGGGCTGCTTTGCAAAGGACGTTAATTTTACCCCACGGAGGTGTCAGGATGGCTCTGAAGAGGGCTGTGACATGGGAGGACGGCATAATCCGGCGTGGTGTCAAGTGGGGGACAATGACCGAAGAAGAGGGATTGAGATGCGGTGGAGACTTTCTCAGCACGCTGGGCTTGAACGCCTGGGTTCAAATCATTCTCCTGCCTCAGCCTCCCAAGTAGGAGGGACTAGAGACAGTGATCTGGTAACCAAGTATGGACAAGAAGGAGGGTGTGCAGGCCTCTCTCTCACTCAGAAAGGGTGGTCCTGGGAACAGCTGAGAAGAGAGGACTGGGGATTGGTTTGCAGGTGGTAGAGCGTATGATTGAGAAATCAGCTTTCTAAAAGAGTTCTCAAGTAGCCAGCTCGTTTGCGTTCATAATGGATCTTATAAACCACATGCTCGCACACACACCCTAAAATAATAAATTGGATGCCCCCCTTCTTCCCCACGGTAATGGGTTGAGCACGGGGCCTTCACATCAACCTGCATCCCCAGCCCTTTTTTAAGACATGGTATCCATAAGTTGCTGAGATCCAGGCTGAACCAGCACTTCTGCACCTCCTGCCTCAGCCTCCCAGGGTGCTGGGATTACAAGCGTGGACCACCATGCCTGGCAAGATTCCTTTAAATAGTAGCACTGAAACGTGGAACTTCAAATTAGTTGACTGACCTTTTGTTTATTTTGAGACAGGCGTTTGCTAAGTTGCTGAGGTCACCGTCCAGCCTCAGCCTTGGGAGGAGCTGCGATTACGGGTGTGCACCGCGGCCCCAGGCTTGGAAGTCCTATTGTAGTTGGAGGAGGGCGGTGCTCCCGCCTCCACAGTTCTAACACTGATCACCTCACTGCGTTTTTAGAGAGAAAAACACTGTAGAGAAGTGCTTTGCCCTGGCGTGAGAGCTGGTAACCGAATAGGCAATGTGTCCCCCAGTCCCAGGGCAGCCAGAGTACTTTGAAGTGGGAACTTCACTCACTGCAGGAGGAGCTGGGTGTGAGAGGGAGGGAGGCTGGAGACCTGGGAGAGACCTCTGAGGGGATCCGTACAGAACATGTTCAGGGGCAAGTGGTCTCTAATCACATTGCTTTAATCAAAGGGGAACCACGGTAATTGGAGACCCAGGGAAACTGCAACCTATTATGAAACTCCGTAATGCCTTTTAACTCTAGGAAGAGCTTGCTATCTGCCTCCGGTCCTGCCCTGGGGATGCTACGGACTCAGCTCAGGGTAACTAGTTTGCAAACATCCAGGGGACCCACCAGCAGAAATGTTTAAAACCAATCAGAAAGGAAGACATATTTTATAAACTCGCAATGATAACATTTTTTGGAGCGTGGTTTTTGTTGTTGTTGTTTTGGTGTTTTGAGACTGGGTCTCACTGTGCAGGTCAGGCTGGCCTTGAACTCACTACGTAGCCCAGGCTGGGCTTGAACTTGCAGTGAGCCTCCTGCCTCAGCCTCCCGAGTGCTGGGATCACAAGTGTGTGCCACCACGCCCAGCTTGATTCTTTATCTGTCTGTACATTATCCAAATAACCTAGCTGCTGTCCTAGATGATGCCCTCACTGAAGACCCAGACTATCATCACCATCCTTACTACGTTTGCCAACCGCTCGTCCTGGTCGGGTGAGTGAGCTGTCTTGAGTACCGGAGCCTGCCATCTATTAAGAAAGCGAAAGACATTTAATCACCTACATACACTCTCTAGATTGCTGGTGTTTGCTTATAAACCCTTGCAAATGTTTGCGACCAAGAGCAACTCTTAGCCTTAAAACTGCAAAGGAGACCTGTTTAACAAATGCAGGCGAGGGGCCAGGTGCAGAAACGACCGAAAGGTCGCCGTGTGCAGGGCACAGGAGGCCCAGCGGCGAGCACCGGGGTTCCTGTGTGCCCCGTACCCTTTATCTCTCTCCTCCAGACTGTACAGCCGGCTGGCCCTGGACAAACAGCATACAACCTCTTTATGGCTCTGCCCTTGTGTGCTTTAGTCTAGTCTCCTTCACAAGGACAGCGTGGTTCCGCGCGCTGTGGAGGGGCGGCGGGCTCTGCCTGTGAGGGCCTGCGGGGAGTAGCTCGGGAGAATCGCCCATTCCCTTAACTCGTGTTTATTGCTCTCGCCTGCTGTGTGCCAGGCGGGGTGCACCGTGTTACACAGTAGTGAGCCCCCAGGGCCCCCGACTTCCGGGGAGAGCACAACAAAAGGATGAATAAACACAGTGCGGGCAAGGCTAGGTGGTCTGCGGAGGAATGCTGCAAACAGGGAGAAGAAGAGCTGATAATTCGGGTTGGGGCGCGGGAGGTGGAGGTGACAGCGGGGACCTGGGTGGAGGAAATGCAGCCCTGGGGTTTTCTGGGTTTCCTCTGGGTGTTATCTGCCAGCAGTGCAAATGTCACCTGGATGAGACAAAAGGACACAGGTTGGGGGCCTGGCTCCGCCCTCTGCTTACAACTCCCCCTTGACAATAGGGTGACGCTTTTAGATCAGACCAAAGCCTCTTGCATTCATATAGAAAGTTAGTGGGAAGCTTTTACTGTCTCCAAACTGTTTCATCAGAACAAACACTTCCAGCACACAGCAGGCCGACAGGCCCTACTGAAGAGATGGCAGGCAGAATTTATAAGTGGCCCCCGCAGGAAGCAGCCTCAGGGTGGCTCCTAGCTGGTCCTGTACGCGGAGAAGCCTTGCTCTGGTTTGTAGTTGGCTGTCTTTTGCGGCCTCAACTAATGTGAAGCTCTCCTTTAATAATTACCCCAGACAAGGTCGGCCTGGGCGGATGCGTTCACCGCCCATACTCCCTGTATCTTAAAGATAGGCCAGCTTATGGCCTGATTGAAATCGGTAATGGATTGCACACTTCTTGGGCAGACGCCGCTGGCTGAAGGGTTCCCTGAAGAAGCCCCAGCAGAACGAAGCAGGGAAGGGGAAATCTGGCCCAGGCATTCATGGTTAATTTCACAGATCCACAGGGGAAAGTGGTAACCTTTGAAGTCTCCCCGCAAATCTCCATACCCTCAGGCCGGAGGAGTTCCGCCTTAGAACTTTCCGGAGAATCATCTTGAAAACTGGAATCCCTTTGGCTGATAAAGAGTTTATTTGAATTACAAATCATGTTGTCTGAGTCGGCTTTTCCAACCTGTTCCAGTGGCAGAGCCACAACTTTTTGGTCTCTGCCACTTTAAAAAAATGTGTAAAAATTCCCTTGCTCAGCCGCCTCGCTTCGCGGCGGAGAGAACAGAGTGGACCACAGAGCTATTCTCTTGACTGGTCTGTTTTGGGGCGGCGTGTTTGTGTATTTTTAGATCAGTCACAATAGGCCATTGTTCGGTTGTACACTGTACAGACCTGTGTGTTGCAGGTCACGCCCGAGGAGTCCTGATGGTGCAGGGTTTTTTAAAAAGTCGATACCCAAGACATTGGTGGTCATTTACGTAACTTTTACTTGCCAGCACTTAGCAGCTGACGGCGTGTTAATGCCGTGCGCTCCTCCCGTGTCCTGCACCCTATCGCCTGGGGCCGAGGAGGCCGCCGGAAACTGAGCCCGCAGCCCCTGCCTGTCGTAACCCATCGGCCCCCGCCGGGCCTGTTCTTGGATTCTCCCGGTCCGGCCCGCAGACAAGTGAGCCGGCTGCGCTCTCCGCGCGCGCCTAGGAACGGCTCGGAAGCGAGGTGGGCCCGGACGTGAGCGGGCGCTCTGCCGGCTCCGAGTAACGGGGCGCCGCCAGCTGTTCGCGGAGGCCCTCGGGGCCGGCCCCCTTCGCTTCTGGGGTTTGCGGAGCGGGCGG